>NC_137048.1:21624530-21762030 GCF_032717465.1 Coenobita brevimanus
AGTCTTGGTACAGCACAGTGACTATGGAAAATAAATTCTTGGTGTTTGAAAATAAAGCACTTAGAAGAATATTAGGAGTTAAGTGGTGGAAAAGGATACCTAATAGTAGAATTAGAGAAATAACGGGAGTGCAGCCGATCGATGAGTATGTTAGATTCTCACGATGGAAGTGGCTAGGACATGTGTATAGGAGACAGGGAATAGTACGAGGTACACCAGGGTGGGTGGCACTTGGTAGGAGAGGTAGAGGAAGGCCAAAAGAGACGTGGGTAGGAGAGGTAGAGGAAGGCCAAAAGAGACGTGGGTAGGAGAGGTAGAGGAAGGCCAAAAGAGACGTGGGTGAGGACAATGAGACGGGAAGCTGGAGATGAGTGTTGAGGAGATCTTGAGGAGTTAGCACAAGATAGGATGTGGTGGTGTGAGTTCATCGAGGCCCTATGCATCCCCGAGGGTGCCACAGGAAATGATTGAATTGAATTGAATATATATATATATATATATATATATATATATATATATATATATATATATATATATATATATATATATATATACCTAGGTTGCTTTCCCCAAGAAAAGGGAGGTAGCCGAGACAGGACGACACACTCCCCATTTACTCATCCATTCAAACACATTCATACTCATCTTAGCCCCAAAGGGGAGAACGGACAGATCCTCACTGCACCACACCGCACAAGGATCAACTGCGCAATGAGATCTGTGACATCCGCAGCAGGGCCCGACAGCAGAGCTGGTTTACCCCTGCCACATCATAGCAGACTCATCCCCTTACCCGCACCTGACCTGACTAGCTGATCAGACCAAATGCGGGAGAATATCCCCTGAGGGCTGCGTCATCACTTATTCATTCACAATTTCTCTCCATTTATTTCTGTCATGCACAGCCACTCTTCCTTGCTCAACAGACATCCCTCTCGCATCCAGTGCTCTCTTCACACTGTCCATCCATCCTATTCGTGATCTTCCTCTCAGCCTTACACCTCTCACATCAGATCTAGCTATCTTTCTCACTAATCGCTCATTATCCATTCTCTCCATATGCCCAAACCATCACAACACCCTCTGCTCAACTCTACCAGCCATCTCCAGAACAACTCCAGTTCTCCTTCGCACCTCATCATTTCGCACTCGATCCATATGCGTCACTCCACACATACTCCTCAGACACCTCATCTCCATTACATTCAAACTTTTCCTCTCTGCTACACCCATATTCCATGTTTCAGCCCCATATAATGCAGTCGGTACCACAACACCCTCATACAGCCTTCTCTTTACATCGATTCTAAGCGAACGACATCTAAACACTTTTTTCATTCCTCCCAGCACCTTTCCTACTTCATTTATTCTAAACTTTACTTCTGCATGTATTCTTCCATCCACAGCAACATGTGACCCTAGATATTTAAAACACTCTACCTCCTCAAGCAACTCGCCATTCAAAACTATATTCATCCCCCTACCATCTACCAACCTCATACACTTCATCACTTTACTCTTATTCTCATTTACTTTCAATTTCCTCCTTTCACACACCCTTCCAAACTCCTCTGCCAACTGTCTCAATCTCTCCTCTGAATCAGCCACCAGTGCAGTATCATCTGCAAACAGCAGCTGCTTCAGATTCCACTCTCCACCATCGACATTCACCAGACTCAGACCTCCACCTAGAACTCTTGCATTCACCTCCCTTACAACATCATCCATGTAAATATTGAACAACCAAGGCGACATCACACACCCCTGTCGCAGCCCCACTCTCACAGGAAACCACTCACACACAGCATTTCCCACTCTTACACACGCTTTACTATTTACATAAAAACTTTTCACCCCTTTTAGTAACCTACCATCAAGTCCATACAACCTTAAAACAGTGCACAAAGCCTCCCTATCATTTCTATCATATGCTTTCTCTACATCCATGAATGCCCAAAACACATCCTTGCCTTTCGCTAAATACTTTTCACACACTTATCTCACCGCAAACACCTGATCCACGCATCCCCTCCCTCTCCTAAAGCCACACTGTTCATCACCAATCACTCCCTCTGTACCCTCTCTAACTCTCATAACTAACACACCCATACACCTTACCTACAACACTCAACAGACTTATACCCCTAAAGTTAGTACATTCATACTTATCACCCTTGCCTTTATACAATGGGACCACACAAGTACTTGGCCAGTCAATTGGCACCATACCTTTCACAAAGCACACATTCAACAATCTTACTAACCAGTCAACAATAGTCACTCCACCACCCTTCAGGCATTCCACAGCACACCCATCCATACCTGCAGCTTTCCCTGTTTTCATCTCCTTTACTGCCTTCTCCACTTCCTCCTTCGTGATCAAAGAATCATTCAACTCTCCCAACACATTTATTCCTTGCACCCTTCCATCCGCCACAATCTCAGCCACCCTTTCCTCCTCTACAATTAACAATCTTTCAAAATACTCTGCCCATCTCTTCCTTACTGCATCCATCTCAATTAACATCCTTCCATCCTCTGCTTTTATTCGTTCTTCCTTCCCAGACTCTCACTTTCGCACCCTTTTCACCTCCTTCCAGGACATTTTCTTATTCTGTTGAAAATTCTCAGTCAGCTGCCTACCCCACCTCTCATCTGCTGCCACTTTAGCATCACGCACAGCCGTTCTCGCCCTATTCCTCTTTTCCTTATACCTTTCATATGACATCTCATCCTTCCTCTGCAGCCACACTTCATATGCACATGTCTTCTCAGCCACAGCCAAACTTACTTCCTCGCACCACCATTCACTTCCTTTTCTTAAGCCACCACCCACACGTCTCACACCACACACCTCTAATGTATGCCCCACCACAGCACTCTTAAATAACTGCCATTCCTCCTCCACACTGCCATTTTCCCGATCTTTCACTGCATTCCACTCATCGTTCAATTTCTCCTTATACTCTATCATTTTCTCTCTTTTAACCAACTCACTCACTTTCAAAACCTCCCTGCCAAACCCAGCCCTCCTAGCTCTCACCCATCTTACCTACTCTTAACTTTCCCTCCACCAGGTAGTGGTCAGACATACCTCCACCCTCCCCTCTCAGAACTCTCACATCCAACAATCTTCCTATTACATTCCTAGACACAACCACATAGTCCATCAAAGCTCTATCAACAACCCTTCCACCCTCCTGTCTCACCCATGTATACTTATAAATATCTTTCTTCTCAAACAGCGTATTTCCAATCACCATCTCTTGCTCAACACACATCGCTATCATTCGTTCCCCATTTTCATTTCTTCCAGGCACACCATGCATACCAACTACACCTTCAACTGCTACATTTCCCACTCTAGCATTCAGATCTCCTATCATTACCACATTCACATTCGCTCCAAAACTCTGCAGACACTCATCAACATCATTCCAGAAAAACTCCCTCTCTTCTTCATCCCTTTCACTACCAGGCCCATATGCACTCACAAACACCCAGAACTCACGTTCAGATTTCGCTTCCACCCATATCAGTCTCGATGACACCTCCTTCCATTCAATCACACAGTGCTGTACTTCCGGACTCAATAACAAGGCCACACCTTCTCTTGCCCTTCCTCTATCAACACCTGACAGTCTTCCATTCACACTTCCATAGACTCACCCTTCCCTTTCATCTTCGTTTCACTCAAAGCTAACACATCCAACTTTCTTCTCACAAACATTCTCCCAATCTCCTCCCTTTTAGCCTCAATCGTACTACATCCACGCACATTCATAGACCCAATCTTCAGGGTACGGGGATAACTCAATCCTCCATCCCTTTCTCTGGCCTGTCTCTTTTTAGGAACAAAAAAACAGATGAGGGGGTCCCTAGTCCCCTCACCCCGCCCCTTATAGTCGCCTTTTACGACACGCAGGGAATACGGTGGCAGTATTCTTCCCAACACCACCTCGCCGCAGAGTAGTAGTACCATCCCATAGTGCGGCCAGATTGTGTATATGTATAACTATATATATAACTATATATATATATTTAACTATATATATATAACTATATATATATTAACTATATAAATATAACTATATATATATAAATATATTTATATAACTATATAACTATATATATATATATATATATATATATATATATATATATATATATATATGTATATATATATATATATATATATATATATATATATATATGTACATATATATATATATATATATATATATATATATATATATATATATATATATATATATATAACTCTCTCTCTCTCTCTAATATATATATATATATATATATATATATATATATATATATATATATATATATATATAACTCTCTCTCTCTCTCTCTCTCTAATATATATATATATATATATATATATATATATATATATATGTGTGTAGGTGAGGTGGAGGGAGGGAGAGGGAGGGGTAGACCGAGGATGAGGTGGAGGGATGGAGTTGAGAGGTATATGAGGGAGGGGGGGGTGAGTTGGGAGGAGGGTAGTCAAATGGTGGGTGACAGAGTGACTTGGAGGCGTTTTGTCTGCGGCCACCCTTTGCGGGATTAGGGCGTCGGGGTATATATATATATATATATATATATATATATATATATATATATATATATATATATATATATATATATATATATATATATATATATATATATATATATATATATATATATATATATACATACTAACACACACACACACACACACACACACAGTAAACCAGATCTGTTGTTGGGCCCTGCTGTGGATGTCGCTGATTGGTGTGGTGCGGTGAGGATGTGTCGCTTGTTCCCCTTG
This sequence comes from Coenobita brevimanus, assembly GCF_032717465.1. Taxonomy (NCBI): domain Eukaryota; kingdom Metazoa; phylum Arthropoda; class Malacostraca; order Decapoda; family Coenobitidae; genus Coenobita; species Coenobita brevimanus. The sequence continues at coordinate 21,629,365 of NC_137048.1, forward strand.
GGCTAAGATATGAATAAATGTGTGTGGATGAGTAAATTGGGAGTGGGTCGTCGTGTCTCGGTTTCCCTCATTTGTTTTGGGGAAGCAACCTAGGTATATAGATAGACAGACTTTTTTTTTTTTTGTGTCCGAGCCTGAGTTTAGGCTTCACAGCCAGTTCTCAAGGTCCGGTAGCAGTCCTAAATATCATACACTTCCACATGCCACATCTTCGGTGCTAACACCGTCTGTCTATATTGAATATATGCCAGAACTGGTAGGGCTGGCGTACTGTTATTAATGGAAGTATTTTTACATATCTTCGCGTTTGCTGGTTGATCAGTAAAGTCTGCCTTATGAAACTGAAATCCTTTAACTGTTCCCTGCCCCAGCCGGGTTTCAAACCTGTATTCATTAGGTCTGAAAACCACCTCTCAACCTATTCAACCACTGTCTCCCGTGTTGTTTCCCGCCGTTCCCTTCGAACTGGAGGGCTTAGACGTAACGTTCAGTAACTTCTTCTCCCCTATGGGGCACTCCTAATTTGAATATTAACGCATGGTAGCGGCAAGAAAAGAAAATAGAGTTTAAGTTCTCAGGCTGAAGGGATTATCACTGAAAGAACATAAGCACATAACAAAGAAGGATAGTTGCAGTTGGCCGGATGGCCCATACTAGACAGCTCCTTGTAAAGTATGGCTGGACTACTAAAATAACCCAGGTATGGCAAAGATGCAAGTTTTCTTCTCCCACCAAACCCTGCAGCTGAAACTGGCAGGAAAAACTGAAAAGGAACGCCACGCAGCACAGAACAACTGACGCGGAAACTTTATGGGAAAGGACAAATGAAAACAGGGACTAATGTACTGAAATTGGACAAACGGAAAAATAATGAATTAGTAACAAGAAAAATTACTTTATCTAACCCTTACCCGTCTCTGGCCTATTCTTGAAAAATTTCAATGGAAGGGGTAGCAACTATATCCTTACAGTAGGTTGCTTATTCAGGCCTCAGTGACGGTCTCCGCGGTCAAATATCACTAGTCAGATGGTTATATTTGCAGTACCTATTCCTGGGCAATAAACATATGTTGCACACTGAACCTGAAGTTAAAATTGTAAGCTATTAGTATGAATTTTGTCGACATGAAAACGATATGCCACGGTGTAATACGCAAAATATATAACTAAGGTAGAAATGAAGCTAAGTCTTATAAGAGTTTCCCACCAGGAACACCCGTCTAAAAATAGCTGCTCCTCTCCATCCCTATCCTTCCCCTAGTGTCCATTTTCCGCTGAGCAGCCACCAAAGCGACTCCAGCTACGCCAACATTGGCAGAAAAGAGGACTGTCGATTTTACAATGCTTCACTGATTCACTACAGAGGCCAATAATCATCCTTTTAAAGGGACTTGAACGTGTAGAGCAGTGCAGCAATTTACGCTGTAATTCACGTCAGCCTTTAGGCACACGGTCTTATTTGCTCCAGCCTGTTCATACCTAGATGTAAAGGGGACTTTGATTTCAAAGTCGATTGTTGTTTGCCGTAGTCTGGGGGAAGATTGCGACGTGATAAAATGGCCCCCGTGTAGCAGGTAGACTAGCTTTTAAGCTTGCTTCTTATGCTTATTCTTCTTCTTCTTTCTCCTCTTCCTTCGTTGTCCTCTTGTTTCTTCTTTGTTCTATTCTTACTTCTTTGTCTTATTCTTTCTTCTTCCTCTTTTTTCTTCTTATTTCTTCTTCTTTCCCTTCTTTCTTCTTCTTCCTTTTCTTTCTTTTTCATCCTCTTCTTTCTTCTTCCTCTTCTTTTTCTTTTTTCTTCTGCTTCTTCTTCTTTCTTCTTCTCTCTTCTTCTTCTTCCTCTAGCAACACTTCTTTGACTGTTTGTTTAGCACAGTTTATATTAACATCTTGACATAAGTGACAAAATCCCGTTATAATCTTGTTACATTCAGATGCATTTACTTTGCTTAGGAGACTTGTTTCAGTGTAAAGGCTTATCACTCTTCGTTAACCCCTTCACCGCAAACACTTTTTCCTATTATAATTCATCTGGACACCGGGTTCTTTGTTATGCTATTTATTCACAGTTAATTGCGTTTATGTGCTGTTCATGCAGTTATTATAATCAGATCGCCAAGAGAGAGAGAGAGAGAGAGAGAGAGAGAGAGAGAGAGACTTGGAATGAAGCTTAGAAAGTCTGACTCCATGACTTAGTAACGTTGTGCATACGTTATAATGCAAAATGATATTTATTTTGCACTCAGCTCCATAATATTAACAACTTCACTATAAGCTGTCTACTTTAACCCACTTCACTCCCCTTAGAGCAGAGGTGTCAAACTGGTGGCCCGCGGGCCACATATGGCCCTAGTTGAGGAAACGAGTGGCCCACGATGACTTAAGAAAAAATGAGAAATACACCTAACAAACGAAAAATACCATAAAATTTGCCATTTGATCAAGAGGCTGGACGAGGAGGTAGTGTGACGAGTAAGGATGGAAGTTTAGAGGGTGAAATGCTGGAAAGAGTGCAACAGGGAAGAAAGGTTGCTGGCTCTTTGAAAGCAGTGATAAGAAACAGGGAAGTGAACATGGATGTGAAAAAGCTACTACATGACAGTATTGTGATACCAGCTCTAACGTATGGAAGTGAAGCTTGGACTTTGTTGGAGGGACAGAAGTCAAGAGTGAGAGCAGTGGAAATATGTTATTTGAGATGAGCATGTGGAGTCACATGGAGAGACAGACAATTGAGGAAGTGAAGGAGCGTTGTGGTGTGGATGTGGATGTGATAGGAAGCGTTAGAAGAAACTCACTGAGTAGGTTTGGACATGTGGAGAGGATGGAGAATGAGAGACTGACGAGGAGAGTGTATGTGAGTGAGGTGGAGGGGGGGAGAGGGAAGGGGAGGCCAAGGATGAGCAGGAGGGATGGGGTGGAGAGGTATATGAGAGAGGGATGTGTGAGCTGGGAGCAGGGCAAGGAAATGGCGGGGGATGGGGCGACATGGAGGCGATTTGTTTGTGGCCACCCCTTCCGGGTTTAAGGCGTCTGGCAATAGAGAGATAGATAGATAGATCAAGTGAACAAATATAACAGCACTGTTAGGAAATATTTATTGATAATCTGATTGATGAAAATACCATTTGAATAATCAATTGGTGAAAAAATGTGTCACGAAACTTTTAAATATTATCAGTAACTTAAAGTAGAAGCCAGTGCCACTGCAAGGGTTAGAAGGCGTACTAAACTTCTCCGACCCTTTGGATAGGACGCTTTGCCTTATCATAGATTACGCTGGTATTGTTTTCATTCAGCAAGTTTTCAATTTTATGTTGCAATTCTAAAACCTGTATGCACAATGTGCAAATATAGTTCACTAATCTGGGGGAAATCAGGAAACAGTATTTCCTATTTTGATAAATTAGGACGAAGTGCAGAACGTAAACACTCTGGTTTAGGTTCCCAGGGACACACGTACCAAAAGTTTGGGTAAGTTGATGCTTACTTAACCGGTATTATCCTACTGTTTCTACATTTATTTGAGGTCAGTGGGTTTTTTTTTAGCTTATTGTGAATGAGAACAAAAGTTCTCAGAGAGAGTAGTAACCAGTTGAAATTGATAATAAGGGGTGTTGATACTCTGTCACATAATTGCCTGCAATAAATTAACTGGACTTTTCATAACAAAGTCTTAGCTATCCTAACCTAACCCAACCTCACCTAACTCAGCCTTGCCTAACCCAAATTATACTTACCTAACCTATTATTTTTAGAGTAACCTAAGTTCATTTTGTTTTATTGAAATTTATTATATTCCCTTTTTTTTATGCGAGTCTTTCAGTGTTAGCATTAATTTTTATTGCATATTTCTTAACTAACCAAAATTCATCTAACGAACCTAACTTAACAAAACCAAACATATACAGTTAACGGTCCTAACCTATCCTAGCATGCTGTGTACAATGTAACAACCTAATCTACCCTGACTTAACCTTACCTAACAGAACCAAATCTTACCTAACTAAAGCTTGTCATTTATAGCCTACGCTGATTTTGATAAGGTTAGGTAGACTTGGCCCTCAGACAATCAGTACAACTGAAGTGTGGCCCTTGGGAAGGACTGAGTTTGACACCACTGCCTTAGAGCACAGTTTTTTTTTTCTTTTATTCATTCCCTTCATGATGGTATTAAATTCACAAGTCTTATCCAACTGATTGGATCATCCAGTATATTACCACTATGCCGGGAATCGAACCCAGGACTCTCAGGTGAGAGCCAGGCAGCATACCACTACACCACGACCAGGTAAAAGTTATATCTTTATTCTGACTTGCCGTAAGTGCTTGGGATAGAATAAAAGCATCTACTTGCCCGAGTGCCATGGCACTCAGGCCCATAGTGGGGGCGGAGGGACAGTGGTTACAAGATTGTGACAATGTGAGATAACTTTTACCTGGTCGTGGTGTAGAGGATTGCTGCCTGGCTCTCACCTGAGAGTCTTGGGCTCGATTCACTACATAGTGGTAATATACTGCATAATTTTTCCTGTGTAAAGTTCAGGTTTCTCTCATCTTCCACTTCCTCTTGATTGGATCAGTTATAGCGTTAGTTAATTTTTCCATCACCCTATTTAACAAAATCAGCAATTTAATTTAAAAAAGAGAAGTGCGTCATGGGACTGAAAGAGTTAGCCTAAGGAGAATCACCTGATTGTACAAAAAACAAAAAAAATCATATCATGCTGAAGGGGTTATTACAGACATACGAATTCCTTCACTACGGTAGGTCTTGTCTAAGGCAGACAGAACTGTTCGTAGGTCGAAGGAAAAAGTATGAACGCTGTCACTGTATTAAGGGAGTTAACCCTCACCTGGACGGGAGATGGGTTGTTTTATTTTACCTGGCTGTAGACGATTTCATGCACTTGGTGATGAGCATAGGAGCCTGAGAGTGTTACTATCGTTTCCTTTAACCTTCTTATGGTTTGTTCAGCTTTATTGTATTTTCTCTAATACCAGACGACTTTATTCAGTTGTGGACGTCATAAGTTAAGTTTTAACAGTAATTCAACCAGATTTTTCATTTAAAGATCTCCTGCTAAACTGCTTAATGTTCATTAGTAGTCTAAATTGATTGATGTGTGCCTACAGCTTATACAGAAACGCATTATAAATAATATGTAGTGTGCTGATGCTTCACTGAATAACTACTTAATACCCCGTTATGATTACCTGTCCGAAAGTAATGATGCAAATGCAGTGATTAATAAAACTTGTTATAATATTCTATCATCCTCATCAGCCATCATCATATAACCTTAATCCCACTACAATAACTCTTTTTAATACGATTTAAAACAGGAAAATAAATGAATGCCAGACAGTAGAAGAATGATTATCTTAGTGCCTAGATATATTTGGCCTTAAATGCATACCATCTGTCTATTGCCAAAAGCCTCAATCCCATAAAGGATGGCCACAAACAAATCGCTTCCACGACGCCATGTCCTCTGTCATTTGGCTGCCCTCCTTCCATCTCACCCTACCCCCCATCTCTCACGTACCGGTATCTCTCCGCTTCATCGCCCCATCCCGTCCTTGGTACCCCCTTCCTATACTCTGGCAAGGATGAGATGGAGGGATGGAGTTAAGAGATATATGCATACAAGGCTACAAAATCCTTGAATACAAGGCAAAGGCAAAACCATCCAGAAGGCTGGTCTTCAACTGATTAAGTCGCTTTCACAACACTTGTAACACTGATGGTGACACTGGAACAATTTCAATAAAAGGAAAACATGTGGTGCTGGCATAAATTTTAACTGACTGATTTATAGGAAAAGTAGGAGAGCAGAAGATAATAATTCGCTATGTTGTCATCATCATCATCATCATCATCATCACCATCACCGTTTTTCCAGTCTGAAGATGGCGTGTGGTAGGATCTAGAAACAAGAAAAAAAAAAAAGAAACTACGAGAACTACTGTCACACGCCCAGTGAAATGGTCCACACGAATTAACGCCTGTCTTTCACACACCTACCTTACCGATCATATCAGAGAGAAACATCCGTAGGCAGAGGAACATCCCAAATATCTCCCAGCTTATAAATGTTAGCAAGAAGAGGACAGTGAGAACAAAATGTGAATAATTAGACGAACTTTTGCCCCTGATTGTACGAAAGTAAAGCAAAGCTCGTGGCCTTTGGTTCCTTCTTCCTAGCATTAAAAAAAAAAAAAAAAGATTCCCTGCTGCGATCCCTGTAGGAATATCAACCCTCTTATTAAGACATTCCTCACTGACAGCAAGAAGAAAAAGTGTGACACGCTATCAGGGAAAAATGTCTGATACAATACGGCTTGTGTAAAAAAGAGGAAAAAATATTGGGAAAAACTAAACCTAACATATACAAAGCTTTCAGTCTACAATGTTGAACAATATTACTTCCAACCACATTAACCACAAGGCATCTATTTCGTTAAGTTCCTGCTATCCACAAACGATACTATTCAGCTTGGGAGAGGACTCCTGTGCTGAAGGGATTGATGGAGGTTGTGTATCACCCTTCTGAATCTGAACTGGTTCTCCTGAAAGAAATAATAAACATCTGCGAGTAGCAAGAATTTTCGTTATCAGAATGAATGATTAAAGTTACATCATCATCAGCATCAGAATCCTTATTTCTCTGGGACAGGAAAGATTGAGAAATAAGCAGCGCGCGCACACACACACACACACACACACACACACACACACACACACACACACACACACACACACACACACACACACACACACACACACACACCAAGCTTTCAACAAAATATTCAGTTCAACACTCACCACCTACAGAATTTTCAGTCACCATTCAAGCTTTCCAAATTGTTAGCTCCATCACACATGCAACAATAGTCTGACGTATAACAGAGAACTAAAACACGCATATGCGTATTGGAAAGATGCAAGTCAGACCGAAAAAGCTGCATCTTCTCTGTTCATAAGATTCTTATACTTCGTAGATGGGTTTAATTCTTTGGATTGCCAATTCCCACATATACTTGTTACTGAATGACTCTGACAAGGAGCATACGTGTACAAGTGGTGACGTTGTGTAACTTGAAAGAGGGAGGCAGCTGCGGGGTTCACCCAGGAGCCAAACTTCCTCATATTTCCCTGCACCTCGCGTGGGAAGAACCTTTCTCTGACTCCGGTGAAGCGCTGTTTGCCACAACGGGGAGCCGACATTCTACACGGTTTATGTGTTGTTTTTATTGTTGTTGTCGAGCAACCTCGATCTGTCTGACCGAGGAAGACCCATCAACCGCAGGCAAGCAACCTTCTATGCAAGGCCATCCTATACAGTGAACCGATGCAGTTCTCCTGAGGGGCACTGCGCCTCGCCGCAGCAAGATGAGGAGAGGAGTGTGGAGGTTTGGTTCCTGGACAGATGCCGCATTCGTGTCGCCACCCATTAAACAGGGAAACTGTGGTAAGCTCCACATCACCCTGTTGTTTAGTCACATGGTTACCACCCAGCGTTTTAAATGGTTTCTGGTTTACATGAAGCCATTAGGCTTGTCACTTAGTGCAGAGTCACCTGAACTTGAAAGACATGTATCATACTGTCCTTGCATTGATCCGTCCATGGTGAGGCTAAGTCTGCCATAAAGAGCACCGAATCCCTACACGGTGTACTCTTACGTACTGTACCGTATAGAGCGGCTCCACATAGCGTTGCTTACCTGTGGTCGGCGGATCTGTTCGACCAGACAGGCACGGTTAAGCAACAGCAACATCAACTTCAGTGAATTAGGCCCCAAGATGATGTTAAAACACCTGTGGGGAAGAGCTTTTCCGTCATCACAGAAGGCAAAATCGGGGCGTAGCCACACCAATTAAGGACCTACTGTATCCCTACTGCGTCAACTGACTTCCATATTTGTGTATTTATCAGCTCTCCATATTAGTTTTTTCTCCCAACCTTTCTATATAGTTCATTTTATTTTCCTTCACAGCCCCGTAAAGCTTTAATGTTTGACTTTTCTTACTTACGGCATAACAGTTGCCTGAGTTAACCGTCTCAAGATCAGGACGGTTCTAGTACTCTAATCCAGCCAGTGCAGACGATTCTATTCTGCTGAATGAGTAGAGATAAAGTTTTAGTACTGGTAAACTTATCGGTCTCAAAGTCAGGGCAATTTCAGTGTATTCTATGCAGGTTAACACCAGACTATTATATTCAGTTGAGAGTGAATCCCTCTCAAGGTCGAGACACGTCTAATAATTATGCTACTCAGTCTAACGCCAGGCCATTATATTTAGCTGGAAGAATGTTATAGAGGCCTGAAACCATGAGAAGGTTTTTCTGACATTATTAACACTCAGGCTTCAAAACTCCCTCTGAGCTGAATAATATCGTCGGTGTTGGCCTAAATATAATACTAGAAGTGTTCCGACCATGAAATGGTTAATATCCTCCACCATTTAAAGCTCTTCCTGTTATGTCAATTCATCACATCGTCTTTTACGAATAGTCATGAGCAAAAGTTCGCCGATATAATTCTCTCCCAGCAGAATGGCCTGCATTCATATTTGTTTTCCTTCCAGAACGATAGAGTGTTTCCCTCCCTCACACACTCCATGGGTTCTGTGCCTCATATTTTATCACATAAAAAAAGGATTTCTTGTAACACCTTCCATTGCCGCAGAAGGCAGAGATGTTTCGAGAAACTTCTACTCAAGGCCAGGAGCTTTGGCTCAAATTCGAAGGGAACCTGGAATTATTCGAGAAAGCTGATTTTTTTCAGGAAAGCTACTTTGAAGCATGCTAAGGTGAAATCCACAAATATTCTAAACATTCCACATGAGCTAGCCGTGTGGGACGAAAATCCAAGACGGCCACCAATGGCATGGGACGATTATATATTGTAGCTTTGGAACCAGAAGTCACAGATAGTCATGTAATACCTCTTTTTAATGGTTTTTGGGTATAAGAAAGCCATTTTTACCATTATTTCAATTATTTATTGACGTATGTTCAAGATATGATCAAGGTAATGTACTGTTTTAAATCAAATATTAAATTCAACACATCTAAAGTCAACAACCAGTACTAACTTTTGCAAGCAGAATTTATTGAACTACTACTAAATAAAACATTTTTTAGTATCATAACTAGTTTTGGTCACAGTTATAGCATGGGGACTCAGTATCTTCTTCACGAGGTGGGCATGACTTAGCACAAGACTGGCCAATACACGAGGAACATTGATGTACAATAGAGTCCTGCTTTCCGACATTTGCATCTCCTGCCACACATGTTTACACCAACATGACACAGTGGGAAGAACATGCTCTGTTGCTACTGGTCTGTTAGTCAAAATGGATTGAGCATTCCACCTTGAAGCTCCCAACCCCAGTCAGTAGGATTTAGATCCTCAACATTGCTCAACCACTCCTGAACTGTGAACTAGGCTCGATATGAGTGGTACTTTGCAGCTGAGGATGTGGGAAGTAGGCTCTGAAGTTAGAAGCTGCCAGATGCTTTGCTCTTCCTCAGCATGTACTGCTCAAATCTCAGCATATCAAGTGTTGTACATGTCGGATTGGCATTATATAACTTCAGTAAGAATATTTCCCCCACTCTGGCCTCTTCCTCATGGCTGGCATCGCTCTTCTTAAACGCATCGAACGTTCTCCAGTCCTTGCTTTCCAAGACTGTCACAGCTAGTGCCATATAAGGCAGAGACTGTGTCACATCCAGTGATAGCGTGTGCTGTCAACATGTGTTGTTGGGTGTGTGGATGCATTGCCTGCTGGTTGCTGTGTATAATATACACAAAGTCTCTTGCATACTGCATGTAGATATTGTCCGTTGTGGCCCTATCAACCAACATTACAAGCTAATATGTATCCTTTGCCTCAAGTACAAGAGGTCTTGCGAAATTCCCAGCAAATGCCAGTGCTGTGCTACTTATTAAGTATCAAGTATCAACCTGACTTTGACAGCAAGCAACTCCTTTAGATGTAGGCCAGTCCTTCAACCTACTGATTAACGCGACTTATTGTTGAGATTTGCTAAATGAAGCGTTGATTGCGCGTGACTGATGTGTTGAAATCAACCAGTATGTCTGCAGAGACATTTGGGTCAGTGCGGCTGCTCTGTTCAGCTACCTCGATTGGCAGAGTAATATTTTTGTAGCCATCAAAGCCGTCAGAGTAGTCTTTGCCATAGTTACTGATAACGTGATTCACATAGCTTTCACACACATCACCATACATGCAGTCCACAGGCCATGTCACATTTTGTAGCAAATGTTCTCCATCCACCACATAGAATGGTTTCTTAAGAGCTACAGTGGATATTGGGACTATTGGAGATTTCAACACCTTGGCAATACCACTTTTGTTGTTTTTGCACATTGTACCCTTGTCAAATAGTGCTGGTGGCTGTTTGCTAAACTCATGTTTAAGGTATCTGATTGGTTCTTTAATGCACATGTGACTCGCATGAATAGTAGTTAGGGGTCGACCTCGACGTCTTTGCCACGGACAGTGGCAGTACCAATAGATTTAACCTTGTAACTCCTTTTGAGCTTAACATCAGCGTAGTTCAGGCCAGTGATACGTCCTGCTGCCTTCTCACCTGATTTGGCTGCATAATCTGCATTAGCACAAATAGATGCCACAACTCCAGTATCAACGCAAACCAATCTATCGTGGTATTTATCTGTGTAGGCAAATGGCAAATGGTGTGATAGGTAATCACAAAAGGTGAGAAAATGTCTGCAGTCACACGCAATTGTGGATTCCCAGAGGCTTGTGTGTTCTCTGGTGTCGACTGACCCTTCAGGCCTCCCAACTATCAGCTCGCCCCATCGCCTTGGCTACAACAGATGATAATGGTTTAGTTGTTGCTGCTTCATGAGTAGCCTCACGTTGGTCCTTTGGTTGTTTGGCGATCTTTCTATAATCCAAATATTTCCCACGGTACAGACAGTCTTGTTTTATGTTAAAGATAGTGGTCTGTGAACGGCGGGTGATTTTCTTATGCACTTGTCACTCTGATTTTTCTGACTCCCCTTTTCTTGTTTTATGTATAATTGCACGATGTAATGTTTTTTGCACCATTTATGAGCCAGAACTGGCAACACTATAGATAGTAGGTTTTCATCAAGTCCATCCCTGTGTCACGGGGTTTTTAAAATAAATGCAAATATTTTATTTAAATGATAATAATGTTCAATAATATTGAAGAGCAGGGACAATGATTGTCTTACTAAATCAAGCAACGATTACTTTACGCTGGCTTGCTTCGCACAATTCTCTAAGAACGAGAATTTATAAACTTTCTCAACAGTACACAGCAGAGACTAATTACTCAATTGCTGTTTATTAGTACTGTTAGCCTCTGGAGAAAGTTACTTCACCCCTGACAATAAATAACTAATACTAATAATAGTATCAGGTTCTTGCTGGTGCTTAACTCCTAGAAGGCACAACGGATTTTAAACTTAATACACAAGACTGGCCTAAGTACCATTTATGAATGGCAAACGTTTATGCAAGCTAGGAGCTATAAGAGAAATAAGCTTAATTGCGGAGAAATGAAACAAGAGTTTACATTACATTAAGCTCAAGAAAAAGAACTGTTAAATTTATTGATTACAAAATAAATTTAACGTTACATTTCAAAATCAAATTAATGAGATCGCACTCACTCACTCACTCACAAGCTAAATTCTTACGCCTAGGAAAAACACCTTAACTAACTCTTAAGTCTAGGAAAACGAAAAGAAATACTGGTCAATGAATGCGGTGTATCACCAACGAAGGGTGGGAGCCTGGAGAACTGTAGTCTAGTGGAGCCTGGGAGCTAGCTGACCTCTCACTACTCTCACTGCTGGAGCACAGAACTTCTCTCCGTCACAGCAGACACTGGACTGAGTAACTCGTGGGAAAGAAAAGGGAGCACTAGGCCGCATTTTTTTAACGGTCGAGTGAGCGAAACGCGCCCAAAACAAATCGCTCAGCGGAAGCGCTAATGTCTCACACAAAGACGATCACGTATGACAATGAAAAATTGATTTGACAAGGCTTCCGTCCGAATGAGCGGTTACTGAACGATAAACTGGGATTCCACTTGAGTTCGTGGTTTCCCACAAAAGCCAATGTCACTAGCCAACTCGTGACACCCTCATATCAGCACTAATGTTTAATATGCTAGGTAGGCCTCTTTCTGTGACAGTACTTTGATCAGAGGAGATTGGCTTATCACCAAAATCACACTGTTCTTGTGCTGCCATCTCGTTCCATTCATACCGCCTTCTATCCATCTGTGTACTTCTGCCTCTACACTTCAGTCTGTATCCAGCCTGGAAAAAAAATAATGAAGTATTCCGTAGTTTCTAAATTCATAGCAAAATTATCAATACAGATTTCCGATTTTTTGCGTTTGGCGTACGTTCTCTGTGTATATCAGTGACAAAGAATTCTTAGAATAATAGCAGAAATAGATTTATGACTCCTTAAAACCCATAAAAGGTGGTATTACATGACCAAGTATGAATTTTAGTCACTAAGGTATATACGCTCCCCATGGGGCCATCTTGAATTTTTCGTCCCACACGGTTAACTTATGTGGAATGTTGAGAAAGTTTGTTGATTTTGACTTAGCAGGCTTCTATGCAGCTTTCCTGACGGGCTCAGCTTTATCGATTTTATATTCTAGGTGTATCCTTAATGTTCCTGGGCTACTCGTGACTAATTTTAGGCTCACCGTCATACACTGCCACCACGCTAACAGAATTCTGGACCAGTGTGCAAGGATCACGTTCACGGTTGGCATGCAGCACATTTCATCCGCATACATTATAACAGGAAATATTCCGCCTCTCCACATTCACCATCAGTGTCACTCCCTTTTACGTCTCATTAATTCTGACCTGTGTGATATACCCTTCCTTATATTCATACTAACCCACAAGGATTACATTACGCACCGTTTCCGTACGCCGAAAATGGTAGATTCACCCACAAATAAAGAAGGCTTTCCTCCAGTTTCAAAGACTTTTTAATTCACCAATCTACCTTCCACATATTCAAATTGAACAGCCAGGGATACATCAAGCACTGCTTTCATATCTGGCAATTATAATGAACCATTCACAAGGACATCCAGGTACCAGTGCGCAGGCAGTGCTACTACTAGCAAAAAAAAAAAAAAAAAAAAAGTCATACATAAGTGCCGTTTTCCTTCTTCTCTCTTGACGTTTTAACATGTTTCTTCCCGATCAGCAAATTCCATTAAGTCCTACCGCCATTCTTGCATTCTTTCTCAACTATCTGTTTACTGGAAGAATTTTATTTGATTGAGTCTTCCTGTCTTCTGTCCTTTTCTCATCCACATTTGTTAGATCTTTGTTTGTTTGTTTGTTTTTTCAACAGATAACTTCGTCATGGGCTACCAATCCTCTTGTTTTCAGTTTTTCCTATGTACTCCAGTGTTCACATTCACTGCCACCCCGGATTCCACCCTGTTTATTTCATTCAAAACTGTTTCATTAGCCCAGTGTTGTTGCTAATGTTATTACTGATCAACCACAATCTGTTTGGCCGAGCAGACCCAACAACCTCCGACAAGCAACAGCTCCTGTGAATCGATCTTCCCTTTGCGGGTAACAGCGACACATCACAGCGAGACGCAGGGATTAGTGAGGCTATTTCGTTCCTGGGTGGATATCGCATTTGCGTCTCTCCATCCGGTTAACAGGGGCACCATAGCAGTGTCCACTTCAGTCCAATATTTGATTATATGATTACCAACCAGCGTTATAACTGGTTTCCTGGGCAACAGAAACAATTTTAGGCTTGTCACTCAGAGTATAGCCACCTGAGGTGGAAAGAAGAGTGATAAAATTGACAGAAAGGAAAGGGAAAAGTAGGAAGACAGGAGAGCAGAGAGAGAGAAAGAGAGAGAGAGGATGAACTAGGGAGCACTACATCAAGTGAGTGGATGATGGTCGCTACCACCTACCATCAATCCGCCCACAGTAAAACTCTGAATGAACTTATTCCCTAATACAAGTATATTTTTTACTCACTTGGATAACCCCTACTATGAAAAAAAAAAAAATCGTTATTCACATTAATGTGGAGGACATAGAGCTTAGTTTTACGCTGGTTTATATAAATAAATATCCATCCATCCATCCATCATCCAATCCTACGTTGCCCCATGAGGAGCGTAGGAGCCCGGGGCTAGGCAGTTGGTCCTGACATTTAAGATGAGAGTGAAATATATATATATATATATATATATATATATATATATATATATATATATATATAGAGAGAGAGAGAGAGAGAGAGAGAGAGAGAGAGAGAGAGACTGTAGCACCAGTCGAACAGGGCAGTACTCCCGAGGTGGATGGCAAGCTGGTGATAGGGAGAGCCGGAGCTCCCTTTTCACCAGCCCTTAGGACTTGATCCTGACTATCCCCCTTAGCTGATCATTTTCAGCGCTTTCATTTACACAGAGAGTAGGCCAGCATACTCTCTTAATAACTCTACCTTCAACTGTCTACACCACACTACATGCACATAAGACATCACACCTTCTATTCCACTCTCTTAGCAATGGCCGTTGCAATCTTACTTTAAAAAGAGGTAGTACCTTGGATTGCCACCGTGGCACAGGGTCCCCCTGTTCCTCATCAAGCGACTGTGCCGGCAGCGACTAGTGCGATTTCCGGCCATGCTCGTCAGCGGAGAAGTGAAAATGCCGCCTTATTCTTCACCAACATCCGTGGGCTTAGTACCAACTTAAATTCAGTCCATTTCTTCCAACAGTCCATATCCTCTCTGGCCCTATTCCTCACAGAACCACAAATCTCACCGTCTACTGAAATATCCCCATATTGTTTTCCCGGTTACCATCTCCTCACAAACTTCCGTAACAAAGGTGGCACCTGTTGTTATATCAAATCCCAATATGCAGTTGACACCATTTTAAACTTCACTTCACATAGTTTTGATTACTCATTGTATAAACTAAACTGTCAAAATATTACCAAATATATCTGTGTAGTCTATTGCTCCACCGGTGCTTCTTCTGAACCCAGTGTATTTGATTCCATTTCCACACAGTTGAGTAACCTTAATCTTGCCCTTAGCACCGAAATTACCATTTTGGGTGATTTTAACATACATAATGTTGAATGGTTATTGCATTCTGCCAGGACTGACGATGCTGGTCTAGAGTGCGAGCTGTTTGCAGAATCGTTTAATCTCACGCAACTGGTAAAGCAACCAACCAGAATACTAGATAATCCTGACTATAATGCCCATATTTTGGATCTGTTCCTGACAAATAAACCAGATCAGTACAGGATAGAGGTATTGTCTCCACTAGGATCATCTGACCACAATCTCATCAAAGCCTCATTAATTAGCCCCCCCAAACCTCCCCATTCTGAACCTGTCAGAGTGACATGATGGCACTCTGATAGGGCAAACTGGGATGAATTTAGAAATTATCTTGCTGACATTCCATGGCAGTCTTTCTTCTCTAGTGATCCCAATTCTACCCAGTCCCACATTTGCGATTTAATACTAGCTGGTATGGATTTATTCATACCAAGTCAACAATTCGCTAAAAGATCGAGCTCTCGAAAATGGTTTGATATCAACTGTGCCAGAGCAACAGCCCAAAAATCATTAGCATATAACTATTACTTAAAATCAAAAACATCTGAATCACTCTCTCGATTTAAAATTGCTAGAAACCATGCAAAAGCTGTAATAAATCTTGCTAAATCAAACTTTCTTCAAAACCAAGCATCAAAACTACTTAACAACCCTAATGGCAATAGAGTATTCTGGTCAACTCTCAGTTCTTTCAATAATAACTTTAACAAGTCATCATCCATTCCCCCACTAAAATCTCCAGATGGCAGCATTACAAATGACCTGCGTGGGAGAGCAGATATCTTTGCCAGTACATTTGACAGAAAATCTACCATAGACGATGCCAGCCAGAATGTCCCAGCACTAGAACTTGACACTCCCGAAATTGTTCCACTTTAAATACAGACAAGGTACGTGAAATCCATCCTAGACCATTTACCTATCAACAAAGCTCCAGGCCCAGATGGAATTCGGCCAATTGTTTAGAAAAAATGTTCCCCAGAACTTGCCTCTGTTCTAGCTAAACTATCCAGACTATGCATACGTACGTCTTCATACCCTAGTTCATGAAAAGAAGCCAATATCCACCCATTTCCAAAGAAAGTAAGTTCCTCTGACCCCTCTGATTACAGACCAATAGCTGTCACATCATCTCTTGGTAAGATAATTGAAACTGTAATTAATAAGCACATAGTTAAACATCTTGAATCCAACAACTTAATTAGTGATAGACAATATGGTTTTCGCCACGAAAGATCCACCATTGACATACTCAATCTCCTGACTCATACCATCTATCAATTAGTTGACCTACATGGAGAAACTCACGCAGTAGCCCTTGATATTTCTAAAGCTTTCAACAGAGCGTGGCACCGTTCCTTGTTGTCCAGACTCCCTTGCTACGGAATAAACTCTTTTGTTCCATTGATTTCCTTATATCCCAGCAACAGAAAAATAAGAGTAAAAGTAGATGATGTATATTCTAATATCCACTCAATTAACGCCAGCGTGCCGCAGGGATCAGTTCTGCACCAGTCCTGTTCCTCATTCATATTAATGATCTCTTATCTGTCACCCAAAATCCCATCCATTCATATGCAGATGATTCAACACTTCATAGTTCATTCACACTCAGACATCCATTTACAAAGTGTGATATCTCTAACTCTCAGCTCAGTACAGCCATCTCTTTAAATCAAGACTTATCCACGATCAGTGAATGGGGACAAAATAACGTTGTCTCATTTAATGCTAGTAAAACTAAATATATACAATTTACTAATAGACAGGTATTGCTAGAGTCGTATATTACCTTCAGTGCTACAAATATTCCCATTTCCAAAAGTATTGAAATTCTCGGCGTCTCGCGTAACAATGCTCACAGCTGGACCTTTCATGTCAGATCACTTGCTAAAACCGCCTCAAAGAAACTTGGATTATTGTACAGAGTCCGTAACTTCTTCACTGACGAGCAGTTAGCTGTAATTTATAAGAGTCATGTGCACTCTCAGCTTGAATACTGCTCACCCTTGTGGAATGGATGTGGAGAGGTTGCATTAAAACAAGTAGACAAAATTCAGAACAAAGCTGTTAGAATTATTAATAACCCTGCTATTACTAATAAACTACCTCCCCTACAAGTAAGAAGGAATGTTGCCTCCCTTGCTTTATTTTACAGACATTTTTATAGCAAATGCTCAGACGAAGTTGCGTCCATTATGCCACCTCTCCATGCCTTCCATCGTGCTGCACGGGCATCTGGCAGAGCTCAAGACTGGAATGTCACTCAGCCATATTGCAGAACTTCTGCCTCTCAGAATTCTTTCATTCCCCGAACTGCATCTCTCTGGAACTCGTTTCCCCAGAGTTGTTTCCCTCCAAACTTCAACCTACAGCTGTTCAAGTCTAACTGTTAAAGATATTTTATGAACAGAGGACACCAGTAATCTGGTGCATGGATTTTTTTTTAATTAGTTTTTTTTTCCTTCCTCTGTTCTGTTATTAGTCTATCTATCTATTGCCAGACGCCTCAATCCCGTTTGGGGTGGCCACTAACAAATCGCCTCCAAGTCGCCCTGTCCCCCGCCATTTCACTGCCCTGCTCCCAACTCACACCCCCCTCACTCATATACCTCTCCACCCCATCCCTCCATCCCATCCTCGGCCTCCCCCTCCCTCTTCCCCCCTCCACCTCACTCACATACATTCTCTTCGTCAGTCTTTCACCCTCCATCCTCTCCACATGGCCAAACCACCACAGTGTGTTCCTCATAACGCTTCCTATCACATCCACATTCACACCACAACGCTCCTTTATATCCTCATTCGTCAGCGTGTCTCTCCATGTGACTCCACAGGCTTCTCTTAAATAACTCATTTCCACTGCTCTCACTCTCTACTTGTGTCCTTCTAACAACGTCCAAGCTTCACTTCCATACGTTAGAGCTGGTATCACAATACTGTCATGTAGTAACTTTTTCACTTCCATGCTCACTTCCCTATTTCTTATCACTGCTTTCAAAGAACCATCAACCTTTCTTCCCTGCTGTACCCTTTCAAGCACTTCACCCTCCAAACCTCCATCCTTACTCATCACACTACCCAAGTACTTAAATGTACTCACATTCTCCAATTCCTCACCATCCAACCTCGCTGTACATTCACTGACTTCATCTCTCTCAAAGACCATCACTTTACTCTTCCCTACAGTCACCTTTAGATTCCGTTTCTTACACACTCTCCCAAACTCATCCACCAAGCCTTGCAGCTCCCCTTCGTCTTCAATCAACAACACAGTATCATCTGCAAACAACAGTACAGGGAGTTTCCAAACACTATCTTCTCTCACCAGGGCCACTCCAACATCCACTACCCTACCTTGTACCTCTTTTATTACCCCATCCATGTACAGATTGAACAACCATGGAGACATGACACATCCCTGTTTCAACCCAACTTTCAAAGAGAAAAATTCACTTAGTTCACCATCCACACGCACTGCAGCCTTCACACCATCGTACATACAGTACTCTTCACAGCATTCAACAATTTCCTATCTACTCCATATATTGTTAACACTTTCCACAATCCTTGTCTATCCACCCTGCACATGCTTTCTCCAACTCCATGAAAGCCACATACAACTTCTTTCCCTTCTCTAGAAACTTTTCCTCAAAAGATCTAAGAATGAATATCTGATCTACACAACCTCTTCCCTTCCTAAAGCCTCCCTGTTCTTCTCCAACTAATTTCTATGTTCTTTCTCTAACTCTGTCAATAAGTATCCTACCATACACTTTTCCTATTATACTAAGAAGACAAATGCCCCTGTGATTACCACACACTTCTTTTTCCCTTTTTCCTTTGTACGAGGGAATAATTATACCTGACTTCCAATCCTCCGGGACTCTACCTTCCTCCCAGGCCCTGCACATCTTCCACATCCATTCTACTACTATCTCTCCCCCATGCTTCAGCATTTCACCACACACTCCATCAATTCCTGGGGCTTTCCCTGATTTAACTTTCTTCATTGCTTCCACAACTTCTATCCTACTGATTTCTTCTTGTCTTCTCACCTCCCTCCTTCTCCCAGCCATTCGCCAGCCACTTATACCAGCATTACTTCCATCCTCTATGTTCAACAATTCCTTAAAGTGTTCTCTCCATCTGCTCACTTTTTCTCCCTTCTCCACTAGTGATCTACCATTTTTATCTTTCACTCCCCCGCTAACTTCATTTCCACCCTGTCTTCCTCTTTTCACCTCTTTCCAGAACATTTTCTTACAGTCCCTCCACTTTACACTTAAATTCCTTCCAAATTCCTCATCCACTCTCTTCTTACTCTCTCTTGCTAATCTTTTCATCTCTCTCTTTCTTTCTACATATAACTCTCTCTTCCGCCTCTCAACTTCTTCCACGCCCCTATTTCTCATCCATTCATTGTGTGCTTTCTTTTTTTGTGCCACAGCCTGTCTCACCTCTTCAGTCCACCACGCTGTTCCTTGCACCCCCCTCCGTCTTCTCTTCCTTCCACACACCACATCAAATGCTGCACATATTTCTTCTGTAAATATCCTACACACACCTTCCATGTC
Source organism: Coenobita brevimanus (assembly GCF_032717465.1). Taxonomy (NCBI): domain Eukaryota; kingdom Metazoa; phylum Arthropoda; class Malacostraca; order Decapoda; family Coenobitidae; genus Coenobita; species Coenobita brevimanus. Next base: position 21,649,135 of record NC_137048.1, read on the forward strand.
TCCCATCTGCTCCAATTCATATTTGCCCAATCGTTCCTCCACTTCTCTCTTATACTCTGCCTTTTTCTCATCCTCTTGTAACCTTTCCACTTTCCTTGCAACTACTCCTTCCTCTAGTCTTTCCCTTCTTCTATTCCTCCATCTTACTTGAATCCTAATTCTGGCCACCACCAAGTAGTGGTCAGAAAGTCCACTCCCCCAACCTCTATAAGCTCTTGCATCCATTACACATCTTTGCATCCTTTCATCCACACACACATAATCAATCATTGCCTTCCTTTCATTCAGTTCACCACCCACCCTTCTCATCACTCGCCATGTATACCTGTGGATCATTTTATGCCTGAAGAGGGTATTGGCTATCACCAACCCCCTCCCAGCACAAATGTCCACTAACGCACTCCCATTCTCATCAGTCTCAGCAGGCACACCCCACTCACCAACTATTCCATCCCCGTTCACATTCCCAACTTTACCATTCATATCACCGATCAGAAAAACTCTCTCATTCCTTCCAAACTTTTCCATGCACACTTCTACATTTGTCCAGAACTCTTCTCTCACTCTTCTAGCACGAGCTTGCGTTGGCGCATACACGCACACAATCGCCCACATTTGTATTCCAACTTTCAACTTTACCCACACAATCCTTGACCCAACTGATCCATACTGTCTTATGCTTTTCTTCCATCTTTTACTCACAACTATCCATACTCGTTCCTTTGCCCTCTCATTCTCACCTACTCCCGCACATATACCCCATCCATACTCCCATTCTCTCACACTTTCTCCTCACCATTTTGTTTCAGTTATTCCACATACATCCACTTTTGCACCCTCAAGCACCTGGACAATATATATATATATATATATATATATATATATATATATATATATATATATATATATATATATATATATCCTTTACCAGCCATTTCCTTTTGTTAGCTGTTGGCTCTTACAACGGGCCTTATGCATAGCTATTTACCCTTGGCATCGCCCTCCACGAGCCCAGCGTCTCTCCATTCCGTCCGAACCACATCTGTCCACCTCAATCGTTGCCTTCCTCGCAGCTTTTTAACTTTCTTCAAAATTGTTCGATTAGCTTTCCTCCCCTCTTTTCACCACACGATCTTACCATCTTAGCCTTGCTATCGATCTTCTTGCTGATACAGACCACGTTTGCTGCCCGCCTCATTTCCTCATTTCTAAACCTATCTCTGAGCAAATACATCCAGCATCAATTGAAACATTCTCAGTTGGTCTTTTGAAGCTTCTACTCTTCTTTCTTCCTCAGTGCCCAGGTCTCAAGCCCATGCATCAAAATCGACCTTAACATCGTTTCAAAGATATTTCGGTTCATCATCTATAGCATTCTTTTGTTGCACACCACTCCATATATCTCCTGCCACCTCTTGCAACATGCTTTGACCCTCTCACAACCTAATTTTTGGTTACCACCGATCACAGGTATTTAAGCTGTTCCACATGGTTCATTTCCTCATCACTAAACACATCTAACCTGTATTTCATCTGCTTCTTCTTTGCCATTAACCAGTACTTCTGACTTTTGACATTAACCTTTATGTCCCCAGGCAGTAATATTTCTTTCCACTGCAACGTATACATACATACATATCTATCTATCTATCTATCTATCTATATCCCATCCTGCAGTTATAACATGGGCGAACAGTATCTCCCATCTCACTCCCTCTCAGATATCGTGAATTATGAGGAAGAAAGACAGACGAAAAGAAATTGTGTGTGTGTGCGTGAGAGAGAGAGAGAGAGAGAGAGAGAGAGAGAGAGAGAGAGAGAGAGAAATGGGAGAAATGGAGTTCCCCCGAGCTAAGTCCTGTATTGGACTATATAGCCCCGCTAGGGTTACAGGAGGGAGCTACTTCTCCCGGCACGGCAGCCCGGGCTAGGCTCGAACTTGCAATCCCCCGATCATAAGTCCAGCTCGCTACCACTGTGCTACCGCGCCCCCCAGAGAGAGAGAGAGAGAGAGAGAGAGAGAGAGAGAGAGAGAGGAACGGGAGAAGCCTGGTGGTACGGGGGTTAAGGCACTCCAATCGGACGGGAACCGTACAAGTAACATCCAAGAGATGTATGGGATTTACTGTTAACATAACTGCACTCACGGAGGACTAAGGCAGATCATTCTCGTTTCATGCACCCCTTCTGCCCCTCCCTCATCAAGTACTGGGAACACCGTCTGTTATGGGGAGTGACAGCACGCTTCTTCTTCTCTCTCTCTCTCTCTCTCTCTCTCTCCAGACGGGTAGAAAAATAGATTGGATAACAGATAGATGTAGACGATTTTATTTGGCCGAAAGAGATAATTTTCGTGTGTGTGTGTGTGTGTGTGTGTGTGTGTGTGTGTGTGTGTGTGTGTGTGTGTGTGTGTGTGTGTGTGTGTGTGTGTGTGTGTGTGTGTGTGTGTGTGTGTGTGTGTGTGTGTGTGTGTATGTGTGCTCCTCAAGGATTAGTACTCGGAGTATGATCACCTATTATGTTTATATCTAGAATCACCACCAATATTAGCAAAGTTGCCGGTGAGAAAAAAATTGGAGGGTATCATTAACTCAACTGACGACTGTATTAACCTTCAAAACGACATCGTATATTGACCAAATGGTCCAGGGACTGGCAAACAGAATTTAATGTGGAAAAAAGAAAAGCAAGTAGTTAAGACGAGAGAAAAGACATCTGAAATACTAAATAAAAATCAAACTAGTTACCAATTTACTTATTGCGTAGCCACATTAAGGAAGCTTCGCCATAACTGTTTATGGTACTGACTGTCTTTGTAGTTATGCAAATGTTGCTCTTGTATTCACTGCCTAAAACCTTCATATGGACACAACATAGGTATTTGCACAATTTTGACTGGCTAACTGTATGCTTAACCGTAACCATACTCCTTTCATGTAATGAGAGGGACCACAGGTATATTTCTTTATACTTACAACATTACAGTTTTTATGATTTTCTCTAAAACGTGTTACAGTGAAAACTCTGAGCAGATTAGAATTCGGTACTTTCCACTAGGATAAATTACAAAAAGTTCAGCCGAAATTCTCAGCAATCTTTTTTATCATAGGATTTAGCCAAAGAGCTGTATCTCACATAGTTTCTGAGATATTTCAATTTCAAATATGCAGTTTTTGCACCAAAAATTAATACATGACCTTCAAAAATGGATCAAAGTCATTTATAATGGGCACAAATACTTGGGTTGCCGTAGGGTACCTTCCTGTATGATATCAACATCTAAAAAAATATGCAAAGAAAAATAATTATAATGCCAAAACAATCAGCTCCGCTATATATATGGGGAAGCTTACTAAAAATGAAATTAATTATATATATCTATATATATATATATATATATATATATATATATATATATATATATATATATATATGTATGTACATGAATTTTATAGATAGCGTAAAGGGTAAAGGGTAAACCCTGCACGTAATGACATTGTGCACCCTAGATGTAGTAGCTGCAGCATCCACCCGAAAGCCAAACTTTCACATATATCCCTGCCGTGCGAAGGACCCTTGTAACCTGGTCCGATCCTGATAAGGCACTGTCTACCAAGAAGGAACCTCAGATCTCTACACTGTACATATATCGGTAGGACGGCCTGACAGAAACAGTTGCTTGTCTGTGGTCGACGGGGTCTGCTCTGTCAGACAGACCTAGGTTAAGCAACTACATAATATTACATTGTTCAGTTATTAAAGCAATACCGTATACAGTATCTTTATCCTCAAGTAACACTGCTTATACTTACAGTAATACATTTTCCTATGACCAGCCAGGCCTCCTAAGATACATGTTCTAGTGTTAATGACTTAACTTGCGAAATTCATTTAGCGTGACAGTAATATTATTGGTATTATCGTAAGGTTCATCTAGTATTAAATGCAACATTTTCGCGTACAGTATTTTCCGAGGGGAAAAAATCTTTTCATGCTTCCATTAGGTAGGCGGGCCGTATTCTCATTTCCGTAGGACCCATCGCCTTTGTTTCAGTAAATTATTTTGATAACTACCCCTTCAAACTCTTAACGAAACTATGTCACGTTAGACCGAAGTAAGAGGCATAGAAGAAAATATTTAGATTAATATGCAAAAATCAACCATTTAGAGAAAAAGTGCTGCAAGGCCACCAGTGCCAACGAGAATGTTTATAACTCTTGTTAGTGGCCCATATTCCCGTTGGGATTTTGCATATTTCACCATAATATTGTCCCATAGTCTTTTTTTCTTTTTTTTTTAATAACAGAACGGAGGAAGGAAAAACAAATGAGTAAAAAAAAAAACAATCTATACACTAGATTACTGGCGTCCTCCGTTCATAAAATATTTGTAACAGACTTAAACAGCTGTGGGTTGAAATTTGGAGGGAAACAACTCTGGGGAAGCGAATTCCAGAGAGATCCAGTTCGGGGAATGAAAGAATTTTGATAGGCAGAAGTTCTGCAATATGGCTAAGTGACATTCCAGTCATGAGCGCTACCAGATGCCCGTGTAGCACGAGGGAAGGCATGGAGAGGTGACACCATGGATGCAACTTCGTCTGAGCATTTGCCAAAAAAAATATCCGTAAAATAATGCAAGGGAGGCAACATTCCTTCTTACTTGCAGGGGAGGTAGTTTATATGTAATGACAGGGTTGTTAATGATTCTAACAGCTTTGTTCTGAATTTTGTCTAGTTGTCTTAATGCAACCTCTTGACATCCATTCCACAAGGGTGAGCAATATTCAAGCTGAGAGTGCACATGACTCTTATAAATTATAGCTAACTGCTCATCGGCGAAGAAGTTACGGACTCTGTACAATAATCCAAGTTTCTTTGAGGCGGTTTTAGCAAGTGATCTGACATGAGAGGTCCCGCTGAGGGCACTGTTAAGTGCGATGCCAAGAATTTCAATACTTCTGGAGATGGGAATATTAGTAGCACTGAAGGTAATGTACGAATCTGGCAATATCTGTCTATTAGTAAACTGTATATATTTAGTTTTACTAGCATTAAAAGAGACAAGGTTGTTTTGTCCCCATTCAGTGATCGTAGATAGATCTTGATTTATGGAGATGGCTGTACTGAGTTGAAAGGTAGAGATATTAGACTTTGTAAATGGGTGTCTGAGTGTGAATGAACTATGTAGTGTTGAGTCATCTGCATATGAGTGAATGGGATTGTGGGTGACAGATAAGAGATCATTAATATAAACCAGAAATAGGGTTGGCGTCAGAACTGATCCCTGCGGCATGCCGGCGTTAATTGAGTGGAAATTAGAATATACATCATCTACCTTTACTCTTATTTTCCTGTCACTAAGATATGAAGAAATCAAAGGAACAAAAGACGTTAGTCCATAGCAAGGGAGTTTGGACAGCAGGGAACGGTGCCATACTGTGAAAGCTTTAGAGATATCAAGAGCTACTGCATGAGAGTCTCCAAAAAGATCAATTGATTGATGGACGGTATGAGTTAAGAGATTATGTCAATGGTGGATCTTTCGTGGCGAAAACCATATTGTCTATCACTAATTAAGTTGTTGGATTCAAGATGTGCTTATTAATTAAAGTTTCAAATACCCTACCAAGAGAAGATGTGACAGCTATTGGTCTGTAATCGGAGGGGTCAGACGAACTACCTTTCTTCGGGATTGGGTGGATATTGGCTTCTTTCCATGAATTTGGGAATAAAGAAGTACTTATGCATAGTCTGAATAATTTAGCTAGGACAGAGGCAAGTTCAGGGGAACACTTTTTCAAAACAATTGGCGGAATTCCATCTGGGCCTGGAGCTTTGTTGGTAGGTAAATTGTCTAGGATGGATTTTACGTATCTTGTCTGTGTTTTAAGTGGGGCAATTTCGGGAAAATCAAGTTCCAGTACTGGGACATTCTGGCTGGTGTCGTCTATGGTAGAGTTTCTGGCAAAGATATCTGCTTTCCCACGCAAGTCATTTGTAATGTTGCCATCTGAAGATTTTAGTGGGGAATGGAAGATGACTTGTTAAAGTTATTATTGAAAGAATTAAGAGTTGACCAGAATATTCTATTGTCATTAGGGTTCTTAAGTAGTTTTGATGCATGCTTTTGAAGAACGTTTGATTTAGATAGATTTAATACAGCTCTTGCATGATTTCTAGCAATTTTAAATTGGGAGAGTGATTCAGATTTTTTTTATTTTAAGTAAGAGTTGTATGCTAATGACTTTTGGGCTGTTGCTCTGGCACAGTTGCCATCAAACCATTTTGGAGAGTTCGATTTTTTAGTGAATAAATCCATACCAGCTAGTATTAAGTCACAAATGTGGGACTGGGTAGAATTGGGATCACTAGAGAAGAAAGAATGCCATGGAATGTCAGCAAGATAATTTCTAAATCCATCCCAGTCTGCCCTATCAAAGTGCCATTGGGTCACCCTGACAGGTTCAGAACGGGGAGGTGTGGGAGGGTTAACTAATGAGGCTTTGATGAGATTGTGGTTAGAGGATCCAGGTTGTGACAGTACCTCTATCCTTTGATCTGGATTATTTGTCAGGAATAAATCCAAGAGATTGGCTTTATGGTCAGGATTATCAGGTAATCTGGATGGTTGCTTTACCAACTGGGTGAGATGAAACGATTCCCCAAACAGCTCGCACTCTAGACCAGCTTCGTCAGTCCGGGCAGAATGCAATAACCATTCAACATTGTGTATGTTAAAATCACCCAAAATGGTAATTTCGGTGCCAAGGGCAAGGTTAAGGTTACTCAACTGAGTGGATATGGAATCAAATACACTGGGTTCCGAAGAAGCATTGGGGGAACGATAAACTACACAAATATATTTGGTAATATTTTGACAATTTTGTTTATATAATGAGTAATCAAAACTGGATGAAGTGAAGTTTAAAATAGTGTCAACTGAATATTGGGATTTGATGTAAGAACAGGTGCCGCCCTTGTTACGGAAGTTTGTAAGGAGATGGTAACTGGGAAAACAAAATGGAGATATATCGGTAGAGGGTGAGATTTGTGGTTCTGTGAGGAAAAGGGCCAAAGGTGATATGGACTGAAGGAAAAAATGAACTGAGCTTAAATTTGTGGTAAGGCCGCGGATGTTGGTAAAGAATAAGGCAGCACTGTCATTTCTTCGCCGACGAGCATTTCCGGAGATAGCAACAGTCGCTTGCGGCGCAGTCGCTTGATGGCGACCGGGAGGACCCTGTGCCGCCAGCCCTACACTGCCGGTGGTGGCAATCCGAGGTACCACCTCATTTGATAGTACGATTGCCGCGGCCATTACTAAAGACGTGAATAGAAGGTGTGATATATTATGCGCATGTAGTGTGGTGTAGACAGTTGAAGGTAGAGGTATTATGAGAGCATGCTGGCCTACTCTCTGTGTAAATGAATGCATCAGTGATATAAGGTGGTTCGTATATAGCTCTTCTCTTTCACTCTGCTGTTTTTTTTTTTTTTTTTTTTTTTTTTGCGGGGATGGCGCAGTCAGTGTTACTAATGTCTGACCGACATGATGCATTAATTTGATACTCCAACTGCCACACTCACTCCCACACGAGCAGACTGAGCCGTCTCCACAACAACCAATATACCACCAGGCAGTTTTCTAGAAGAGCTCCATTTACGGACGACCCTGTCCATGATGATGTTAAGGTGCCACTTGCAAAATAAAAAAGTACTAAAGAAGTACTAAAAATATTTCAGTGCCAGTAAGAATAAGACCTAGTGTCCCTGTGCCTGCTCCTCCTGGTAATCATTGCATGTGTGGGATATGCTACGTGGGCGGGACTGGTGTGGCTAGGCTGGAATGTGACGTTGGAGTGACCTCTTGCCACTGGGACATCACACGCACCTCCAACACGATATCGCCCCATCTCACATCGCACATTCGGAGAAGATTCACTATAGTCATTTTGACTGTGCCTGGCAGAGATCTGCGTCCTCTTTTAGCCGATTACCTGTTATTTAATGGCAGGATAGGATAATGTCACATCCATGCATAAATTCCTTAGTGTTTGTGCATAGGTATTTACAATTACACTCATTCACTATAACAACTTAGCAACTGATACGAAGAGATGGCAATTTTCTATAAGGTGAGAGTAAACACATGATAATCTGCTGGTCATAACTCATATTTTGATCAGCAGGAAGGACCAAGAAACTGTAGAACCTTCCCAAGTTTCGAGCTGTTTCTGCAGTAACGAGTCCTAGTTACGAGAGGAGAATTATAATGAGCCATTGTTTTTGGAGGAAAAACAACAAAAGGAAAGCGTACAGTCTCCCTATCTCTCTTGTTCTCCCTGCAAATGGAAATCTACGTTTCGACGTGGAATCATTCATATATATTTTCGATAATTCCACCCCAGACATCCCTCAAACCATTTTCGCGAACTGTTGGTCTGATTGTAAAGAAGTTTATGACAAGGGGAACGAAGAATATTTAATTGTAAGGCGTCGACCGACAAGACGAGACGACACGATTTTACGACTTTGAGAGCGAAGTTTAATGTCCTTGGCCCCATTATCGTGCAGCAGAGAATAAAAAACAGCGTTCCTCTGTTAAACGTCATAGGAGTTTCGATCTTCCTGGAGTCTTTTACATTCCTAGCATCCTCCATGGCACTACCATTACTGTTCACATCTTCATTTAACTTCTTCACTAAGAGGACATTATTAGGTTCAATTCATGTTACATCCATTTTTATTATTATTATTATTATTATTTTTACCTTGGAATGGCACTCACTGAAGAGTTGCTGAAAGATACATCTAACCCTTTCAGTTCGAAAAGCCTCTCCATATCTCAATAATATTGTTGGGAAATAGCAAGAATATTGAAGAGGTTAAGACCAGTTTCTTCTACCCATACAGTCTAATATCGTATTCTTACACCCTCGAGCAAAAGTGTGAGAGGATCATGTTTTTGCTCTGGACTCTGTCTTTTTGTCTATCTGTTATCTGGATTTGATATTGAAAACTATTGTTCAAAATTGCGCCATATATATTATAATGAGTGAGGACAATTGGAAGAACAGGCGGTTAATTTTGCCGCAAAAAGATCATAGGTCATAGGTCAAGGGTAAGGTCAACTCAAACAATTTTTATCTCTTATTCACCAGACTAAGTGAGGAGGTTGAGAAACAGAGAAATGGTGAAAGTATTTATTTATTTTTTCATCAGTACATTTATTTACGCATTATATAATAATTTATATGCGAATAATCTGGCAAATGTAAAGTTCACAGTCACAGGGCAAGGTCAATGGTTCGACTCTTTAGTTCAAATGGGTTTTATTCGATTTGGATCAAACTTGGTGATAGGGTTTAAGGTTAGCCGAAGAAGAAATAAGTATATCAGAATAGGAGGTCAAAGTTCAAAGTCATAGGGTGCGTTCCGAGTTGCACAATACTTGGTGGATTGGTTAAGTTTCAAGTAAGAATGAAGTAACTCGATACTGAGAGGAGTCAAAGATCAAGAACACAGGGAAGTCAGTTGTTTAGCCGCAGGATCAGTGGACAACTATCGTGGCTGGGTATGCTGCTCACCAACTTTGAAGCATAGCGATGATTCACATTATAAACAGAACATTTTTTTTTTTCTTAGCGTACTTTAAAATCCCAATTGCCCAATGATCGTCAGGATGCGCCTTTGGACCTATGTCCTATGCGGTTGTTGCACTATCTGAGAGCATCTTCTTTAATTTGCTGGTGCCATCTACAGAAGGTTTTACTCGTATTAAGCTTAGGATAGACTTTTCTGATTGAAAGCGCAGACTCTTCTGCGTGTGTGTGTGTGTGTGTGTGTGTGTGTGTGTGTGTGTGTGTGTGTGTGTGTGTGTGTGTGATTGTTTTAGTGACGTATAACTAAATCTTCTTGAATGTTGAGGAATCACTTTTCTTATCACTGTGAATCTGGAACAGACATTTGATAGTGAATGTCAATAAGAACTGTCGATAATACCTGATACCAGTACTTGAAATGTAAGCTATGGAAAGTACGGTATATTACTCAAAGCTGCTACATTAGTGGACGTCGCGTTGAGTGAGAGATTCTGCTATACTGTTGGCTAGAAACAGATTTATATTTTGTCATTATGGCGCTTCACTATGTACTGGACGTGAGTGGAAATATGAGAATGGTGGAAACGATAGCACTTGTCTAAATATTTCAAAATAAAGGATATAATGGGCAAGGACTCTGTCTTCTCTTTGGAGATAACGTGTCAGTTATTGGTAGAGGAGGACTAAGTTGCAGAACCGGATAACTGAGTTAGTCGTCTCCCAAACACACTTCAGAATTGTATGCCGTCAGAGTGAAGGTATTTGGGAGACGACTAATTTGGGAATTGAGAAATATTAAAAGAAATATGAAGAAAGTAAGGATGGTTGAGGATTGAGGCTGTGTTGTTACTGAAAATGGTAGAGTGTAAGAGAAAATACATGGAAAGGTCCAACGAGAAAGGAAAGTAACAGTTAAGATGAGAGGAGTGATTAAAAAGAAAATGAAGAAAAGAGAGAGAGAGAGAGAGAGAGAGAGAGAGAGAGAGAGAGAGACTAGGATGCGCTAAACCGAACGTGGGTGCACACATGGATGGCTCTAGGAGGAAGTGGTAAATGTAGGCAGTGATTAAAAAAAAGTTGGAATGCTTTTACAACATATACGGGATGGTTCTGTGTGGCGGCTAATACACTCTGTAATGGACTGCAGACAGGGTGGTACGGCGGGGAATCGGAAAGAAAGTATCAGGAAAAAAAGTAACAGTCAAAAAGTAACAACTTTTCCTAGGTTAGGTCAGGTTAGATTAGGTCAGGTTAGGTTAGGTTAGGTTAGATTGGGTCAGGTTAGGTTAGGTCAGGTTAGATTAGGTCAGGTTAGATTAGGTCAGGTTAGATTAGGTCAGGTTAGGTTAGGTCAGGTTAGATTAGGTCAGGTTAGGTTAGGTTAGGTTAGATTGGGTCAGGTTAGGTTAGGTTAGATTAGGTTAGGTTAGGTTAGATTAGCTCTTTCCCTTACGTTTTTTACTGTTACTTTTTTTCCTGATACTTTCTTTCCGGGATTCGGTATGGCGTGGTGAAGGTTTAGATCAAAGTATACATTATCTTACAACGGGGACTTAAAGAAGAGGAAGAAGAAGAAATACAGTGAGCTGGTTTAGCCACAATGAACGACTGGGAAACAAAAAGATAAATTGACAGTACGTATATAAAACTGAAGTAGGTGGAAGGAGAAAGGCGAGCAGGAAATGGAGAAGAGTAAATAATGGAGGATGCTGTGTCAGGGGGAGGGGGGAAGGGCATGACTGAATCGGGACAGCGATACCTGGATACCCTTTTGTCGAGTCCAACATTTTATAGAGTGCGGCGTCAGGCAACAGGAACAGGCAGGTGGATCGGTTTTGATTCCTGGATGTGAACAGAGACAATCAAATATTTAAGACTTACTGCACCCGCTCTTTCTCTGTACATACCGTAGCTCCCAGTTACGCGGCCATAGTTCATCTTTCCATCTCGGACTTAATGTCTCTGAAATTGACCCCTTCCCTTCATACACCGTTTGAACACACACACACACACACACACACACACACACACACACACACACACACAGAGTCAGAGGTTAAACTGGCATTCAAATCAATAAAAAGGTAAAAATAGTATTTCCATTGTAAGGATAATGGTGATGATGATGATGATGATGAAGCTGATGATAATGACGAGGAGGATTGTGATGAAAATGATGATGATGATAATGTTGATGATATTGATGTGAAAAACGATTTTAAAATCATACTGAACGAATATTATTTTAAATCAAGCTAGAAGGTAGCTGTGTGTGTGTGTGTGTGTGTGTGTGTGTGTGTGTGTGTGTGTGTGTGTGTGTGTGTGTGTGCGTGTGTGTGTGTGTTCAAGGGATGGTGTAGGGTGTAGTGTGTACCTCCGCCCGCCGGCAGTGGTGTCACAGCATCACATGGAAATGGAAAACTGAATTGAATTTTCTGCCGGCAAAAGTGGTAATACAAAAACAGTGTATAAATTGGCTGGGAAATGGGACACCATGTGGTTGTCGATGAACACTCTATATATGCAAATTTTCTTAAGGAAATACGCTTTGCATTTTTTTCCAGCAGTTTTTGATCGTAAAAGGTTGGATACGGCTCTTTACCTCAGTGGGATATTGTGGTTCAATTGCTTCTATCTCGGAGTAATAGAGTGGGATTCTCTTTCACTGAGGACCTCGCTCTATGTATATAAAAGTAGTACATGAGTAGGAGTACTTCCCAAGGAAAACATACACTTTCATGTATGTTCAAGAAAAGGCTGATACGTTTTTTTTTTTTTTTTTTTACCGTCAAAACTACGGAGCAGCGTTCCATGGAGTGCAGTGAGAATAGTAAAAAGCATTTCCACTGGAAAAAAACAGATACCAAATTCTTCGTGCCATCCGTACAAAACAAGCAATGTACTGTTAGTCAAACTTTTCAACACGATATAGTATTTTTACAATTTATTTCCTCCAATTAATTTTATTCAGCATACGAAAATCTCTCACATTAAAGAGGTTAATGACAAACCTATATCTGATCCTTCTACTTCGAACTGTACCCTGAAAGCTGAAGAAAATTATCTGTGAAGGCAATAATGCAATTAACAAGATGTCAGCTAAGTGATGATGTTAATGCATAAATACTTACGCGTGAGCTTCAGAAAACACTTGGTATCATGGTTTCATCTGACTCCTCATACCTCCTCCGCCGAGGAAAAAAATATATATAGCCTATATCTTGTGTCAGCATTGATTAAAAATCTCTAATGAAATTAAGGTACTCTTATGTTTTCGAATAAAATCACTAGATTTTCCATGACATGCAATGAGACATCGTTTAATCTATATCGTAAGCCATGCACTATAGTACATATTTCTAGAGTATTGGATGATCAACGACAAATTTTTTCTTAATGCAGTATGAGATAAAGAGATGAATGTGGACACTGTGTATGTGCAATTTTTTAAATATAAGAAGAGGAAGAACCCACTGTAAAATTGTTCTCTCCAAATATATATGACCATTAACCACACAAAAGTTACAGGTTTATTCATTTGGAGATACCTGGATATGTTGTACTTAAAGGACCTAATATTAAGGCAGTGAGAAAGACAAAGAAAAACAGGTCTAGAGTAAATCAGCTGCGTATTTGAAAAGGTTGAGAGTATTGGTAATATTACCGGTGATAGTATTAGCATTCACAGGCTCCAATACTCACTCACAGCTGAACAAAATCATCTGGCGCCAACTAATATCGGATATTAATGTCGTCCAAATCATTCGGTTTGTTACAACTGCAGTTCCTCATCCTAAATCCTTTTATTCACACAGTACGATGGGTCTTGTGTAAGCTGAATGATATCGTCTGGTGGTAAATAAATGAATATTGCCAAACTGAATAGAATAACAGAGGCAGTTCCTCACCTATTCAGATGGAGAAATCCTTCTTCAGCTGAAAAAAATTATATATTCCAACGATAGAAGCCGTCGTTGAAATGAAAGGGTTCATAAATTTTTTTTGCCCTTGTGGCCCGATACATTTTCTCCATCATCATCGTCATCATCATCAGTAGGAGCAGCAGCAACAGCAGTATTAATAGCAATATTATATCATTATTAATACCAACAATAGTAGCATAATTAACAGCATTGTGAACAACATTAGCATCATTATCAACAGCAGCAGCATCGTCAGCAGCAGCATTATCAGCATTATGTAGCAGCATTGGCATTATCAACATTATTATCAGCATTTGTATTAGGAGCAGTATTGACAGCATTAGCAATACCTGCATTATTAAAAGCATTAACATCACCATCAACAACATTAGCATTGCATTAGCAGCATTATTCCCAACATTATTCCCAGCATCACCGTCTACAACATTAGCATTATTTCAGCAATCGAAATAACTGCATTTTCAGATGTTTTAGCATTAGCATCATTACTGACCGAAATAGGATCTGTCTCTTGGTTCCCATCATTAGCCCTTGTTGCATTTTTAGCACCATTAGCATTAGTTCCATTTTTAACAGCAGTAGCATTAACAACATAATTAGCAGCATTGATGGTATTTCTAACAGCATTTGCTGAGTTAACAGAAGTAGCATTAGCTGAATTAGTCACAGTATTATCATTAACAGCAATATGAGCAACATTATTACTGGAAGCATTACCAGCAGCATTAATATCATGAATAGCATTATGTGTAACATTATCATTAGCACCATTATTAGCATCATTACTGATACGAGTAGTAGTAGCAGTAGCATTTTTAACAGCATCATTAGCAACACTGGCATGAGCACCATGATTAGCAACATTATTAGCGACATTAGGAGCACTACTAGCAATATTAACAACAGTAGCACTGCTTCCAGCACTAGTTGCATGAATATCATTGTTAGCATGAGGAATGTTATTAACAGCATTAGCAATAACATCGTTTCTATTACTGTATAAGCAGATTTAATATTAGCAGCAGTTTCAGCAGCATTAGCATCATCCTGTTTCTCTCTCATAGTATGTATCGAGTGGGGGCATTTAAATAACAAGTGGAATATGAAAACAATACAAAAGAGAACCGAATAGCTCGCTGAATGATAACGCAAGGTGGAAAAAAAAAATAAAGTAGATGTGCAGCGTCTTCGTGTGCATTCAGAGAAAGCATGGAAACTGCATACCCAATTCTGCGATCTGTATCCCGATTTCGTTGGAATCCATCAGCTCACTTTTACCCCCGTTTCTGATCGTTTTTTTATTTTCAGAAGGAGGGCTGACCCCCCCCCAAAAAAAAAAATAAATAAATAAGTAATTGGGAAGGTCACGCTCCCCAAAAACAGCATTACAGATGAGAGGCCAGTGTACATGTACATAGATATCAAAGCCATATCTGCAGTCCTTTCACAAATTCTTAAAGTTTTTAATTTCTTGAAGACTGACCCCCTTAAAATTCATGGTTAGAAAACTATATTTAGTGGAACACCTTCTCAGTAACCAACAAAGTCACCTAGAAAATATCTTCCAAACTTTTCCCTTACTTCTCATCATTTTTATTCATTCTATATTGTAGTACAGATGAGAGTCCTTTGTACAACGTGTACTAAGATGTCAGAGCCATATCTGCCCTCCTTTCACTATTTCTAAGGTAATTTTATTAGATGAGGGGGCTGACTCCTCTGAAAGTTAGGGCTGGAAAATTTTATATAGTGGAAGACCTCCCCAGTAACTCGACGAACTCACCCGGGAAGTTTCATTCAAGTATTTTCCCCATTTCTGATCCTTTTTATTTTTGAGAAGGAACTGACCGCCCCCCCCCCCCCGCGAATCATTGGAGGGTCACATTCTCAAAATATTGTGTTATGGATGAGAGTCCATTGTATTACATGCACTACGATATCAGTCACATCTGCCCTCCTTTCCCTGTTTTGAATATCTAATAAGTGTTGGGCTCACCTCCTTAACAATAATGGCGGAAAATTTTAATATCAAGTAACCAGACAAACTGACTTGAGATGTTTCATTGAAATCTATCTCCTCACTTTTCTTTTTTTCTGATGATTTTTTTTTTCTTGACGTGAGTGTACCCCAAAGAATCACTGGGGGGTCACGCTCCCCAAATACTGAATTGCATTAGAGATATGAGTCCATTGAACAAATAATACTGCAATACCAAAGCCATGTCTGCCGTCCTTTCATTATTATTATTATTTTTTTTTTTTTGGGGGGGGGTGGCAAGTGAGGCTGACCCCCTCCCTAGAAATTATGGTTGGAAGATTGCAGATAGCGGAAGATTTTTCCAGAAACCTGAAGAACTCACCTGCGATTATTATTCAAATCCATCAAATAACCTAGGAGGAGTTAAAGTGCACACACACTCACACACACACACACACACACACACACACACACACACACACACACACACACACACACACACACACACACACACACACACACACACACACACACACACACACACACACACACACACTACAGAGAGAGCCCGAGTCTAGCGCTACGCAGGGTTGATAGCAATAATAATAATAATAATAATAATAATAATAATAATAATAAAATAATAATAATAAAAATAATAATAATAATAATAATAATAATAATAATAATAATAATAACAGTAACTAGAGCACTGTAAAATTGTCCAAGGACAGCTTTGATAAAAACTTCCCACAGTCATTGCCTACTAGAAGCCGAGCTATAAAGGGACTTAGAGGTCAACGTCAGTGATCATGTGTATGTCCTTAAGTCATCACACTCTATAAGTCCATCAAGTTTCGTGGCTCTAGCTTTAATCTTTCATGGAAAATGAGGTTACATCCAGAAAATCCGGAAGTGTCACGATTTTTAACTCAGGCGATCTCAAAGAAAAATCAACCAATTAGCAACATACTCCTTTCCGCATTGCGACCGGCTGAAGGCTATATTGTAGTAAAATTTCAGCGTCTTAGCTTAAGCAGTCTCTGAGATAGCGTGGCTGACTCACTTTTCTGTGTTCCGGATAACACCTGGAGATCCGGTTGACGGATTGCAACAATACTGGGCAAAAAGAAGAGGAGAGCTATCCAACTACGCTGACCAAATTTGACAGCTGTTGGCCAAATAGCCTTTGGAATATACTAATTATAAAATAAGTAAGATTAATTATAAAACTGACGAGAATAATAAATCAGCAAGGCTGCGGGAAGTTTAAGTAAAAAATAATAATAATCATCATCTTCATCATCATCATCATCATCATCCGGACCTCCTTTCCCACCCTAGGGCAGCGAGAGGAGTAGCAGCATCCAGACAGCTCAAGTTTGCCCAATCCAATGGGCCACGCTTCCATTCACTCAGCATTCAAGCCCCAGGAATCCTGACTCTATCTGATATGCAAGAAACATTCACCACATTCTGTAGCTTCACATGAACGTATCCGATAGAGTCAGTCCGGATGCTGTCACGTCAAAAAAGGGTGCCAGATCCCTAATCATGCACTTCTCACAACATTCATCCAGCCAGCTCGATCTCTTATCATTCCCCTAGCCACACCGACTTCCATACCTCTCTTTCTCACACACCCATCCGCCATATCCCTCCACCTTTTCCTT
The DNA here is from genome assembly GCF_032717465.1 of Coenobita brevimanus. Classification (NCBI taxonomy): domain Eukaryota; kingdom Metazoa; phylum Arthropoda; class Malacostraca; order Decapoda; family Coenobitidae; genus Coenobita; species Coenobita brevimanus. Next base: position 21,666,335 of record NC_137048.1, read on the forward strand.
GGCCTCCCTCGCTTCCTCCCTCCCTCAAATTCGCTCAGATATACCTTTTACACCACTCTATTGTTATCCATTCTCTCCACATGACCATACCATCTCAATACACTCTCTTCGATTCTGGTGTCCACAGACTTCCTCACTTCACATCTTTCACGAATCACATTATTTCGTGTCCAGTCCACTCTCCGTACTCTACAACATTCCTCAGCAGTCCCATCTCCACTGCTATCACTCTTGACTTTTCATTTTCATGCCATACAATAGTCTCACATCCGTAAGTAACTGGCATTACACGCCTTCATGTAAGCCTTGTGCAGCTGCAGCACTCAAGCCTCTGTTCCTTATCAAGGCCTTCATAGCACCAGCTACTTTCTTTCTTTGTGTCACTCTACTTTCCACTTCTTTTGCACATTTTCCTCTCTTTTCTGTCACTGTACCCAGGTATTTGAACTCTCTCACCAATTCCAGTTTCTCTCCATTCACTGTAACATCACACTAAGTGTCAACTTCCCTCTCAATAACCATCACTTTACTCTTTTCTACATTTACTCTCAAGGCACGACGCTCACAGACATCAGCAAAACTCTGCACTAGTCTACCAAGTTCGGTATTTGCTAGTAGTAGTGCATCATCAGCACACAACAAATTAGAGATATTCCACCCATCACCATTCAGTACCAACGCCATCCCTCTCTCCATTACTCGTGTTTTTACTTCTCTCATCACCGCCACCCATATATATATATATATATATATATATATATATATATATATATATATATATATATATATATATATATATATATATTGAACAACCATAGGAACATCACACAATATTGTTTCACGCCCAAATCGATCGTTAACCATTCTCTTAGATGCCCATTTACCCTTACACATGCTTCACTACCGTCATAAAAACTCTTGACGGCACGTAGCAGCTTACTATCTACTCCGTACATTCGCAAAACTTTCCACAATCCTTCTGTGTCTACTTTATCGTATGTTTTTTTCTAGATCCATGAATACCATAAACACTCTATACTACTACTACTACTACTACTACTACTACTACTAATAATAATAATAATAATAATAATAATTATTATTATTATTATTATTATTGGTGGTGGTGGTAAATGGGGACGCTCACCATCCACTCACCCGATGTAGTGCTGCTTTGGGTGTCTCCCCTTTCCTGTTTTCGTTCCCTCCTCTTCTGTCTTTCTTTCCTTCATTCTTTCCTCTTCCTTCTGCCTACGGGTGACTTTACAATCCCTCTACCGTCTTTCATTCTCTCCTCTTCCTTCTGCCTATGGTTGACTCTACACTGAGTGACAACCCAAACAGTTTCCTGTAAACCAGGAAACCAATTTTTACGCTGGGCAGTAACCATATAACCAAGTGATGGCACCTCGTGGTTTAGTGGGTAATTAGGGCGCTCCAGTTGGATTGAGACTGTGTGGATTTATATCCTAGGGGTGGTTGGGGTTTATTGCTCACGTACTGCCACTCAGTGATGAGTGAGACTGGTCACTCTCATCTTAAATGTCAGGACCAACTTGCCTACCCTCGGGCTCCTACGCCTCTCGTGGGGCAACATAGGATTGGATGATGGATGGATGGATGGATTATTATTATTATTATTATTATTATTATTATATTAACAACCACAACATCACTAACAATAACAACAACAACAATAACAACAACAATATAATAATAATAATAATAATAATAATAAATGCGTCACGGTACCGACTGTGAATAGCATTTACCTCAGGGAAAGCATCTCCTCCACCACCTTACCCTGCAGTCCAACGAAAACGGGTGTACACTAGAATGATCGGTTGCACGCTGGTTCAAGAAACACTCGAAACAGCCTGAACCAGTTACAAGTAAAGTGGCGTTGCTTCCGTACATATTATTATATTCAATAAATTTCCAGTAGGATAAATATTCTGGCAGTGTATTCTGCATTAATACTACTTTACAATTCGAACAATGATACTGACTGTGTGAATAAATATTATCTGACTCATAATTAACAGTATATAGTATTTCTATCAACATGAAATAATGAACTGTGGACAGACCAGGAGAAGAACAGTAGGTAATAGAACAAATCTGGTTCAGATCAGTTGGCAATGTAGAGAAGTTGAACAGAGAACTGGTAATGGAATACTGTCGAGTACGGAACAGTTGGTAACAAAACAATTCGATAAAGGGAAGTGATAACGCAACACACTTCGTACCCTACCGCCGATATTATTTCATAGTGCGATGTGGAAAAAATTATCTATCTATATATCTATAGCCAGACGCCTTGATCCTGTAAGGGGTTGCTACTTGTCTTTGAGTTGCTTGTTTTACGGGGAGGGGCACTAACCCTCCTCTTACTCCGTTGTTGACACGTAGGGAGCACGTATAAGTTGGTTATATGGTTACCACCCAGTTTTGTAAAAGGTTTCCTGGCTTACATGAAACCATTAAACTTGTCACGCAATGTAGAGCCACCTGAAAATGATAGAAAACCCCCCCTACCCCTGGGGGTAGGGTTTTTTTTCAAGAATACTCCCCCAGTATCCCTGCTTGTCGTAAAAGGCGACTAAAAGGGTTGGCGGAGGGTTAGTGCCCCTCCCCGCAAAACAACTAACTAAAAAAACAAACAATAAGCCTCGGACAAGGACTGACCAAACGATGACGACCAAGGACCGGACAAAGGACATGGTTATCGGAACGTGGAATGTAAGGGGAGCGAATGATGAGGTGAAAGAGAGAGAGATTGGTGACATGTAGAGAGGTGTATGGTATGTAGGAGGACTGCTGGGCCTTGATAGCAGGCTGTGAAGCCTATGCCCAGAGTCGGACACACACACACACACACAAAAAGGTGCTTGAGGTGCGAAAGTGGATGTACGTGGAATAACTAAAACAAAATGGAGAGGAGAAAGTGTGAGAGAATGGGAGTATGGATGGGGTATATGTGCAGAAGTAGGTGAGAATGAGAGGGCAAAGGAAGGAGTATGTATAGTTGTGAGTAAAAGATGGAAAAAGAACATAAGACAGTATGGATCAGTTGGGTCAAGGATTGTGTGGGTAAAGTTGAAAGTTGGAAAACAAATGTGGGTGATTGTGTGTGTGTATGCGCCAACGCAAGATCGTGCTAGAAGAGTGAGAGAAGAGTTCTGGACAAATGTAGAAGTGTGCATGGAAAAGTTTGGAAGGAATGAGAGAGTGTTTTTGATCGGTGATATGAATGGTAAAGTTGGGAATGTGAAGGTGGATGGAATAGTTGGTGAGTGGGGTGTGCCTGCTGAGATAGATGGGAATGGGAGTGCGTTAGTGGACATTTGTGCTGGGAGGGGGTTGGTGATAACCAATACCCTCTTCAGGCATAAAATGATCCACAGTTATACATGGCGAGTGATGAGAAGGGTGGGTGGTGAACTGAATGAAAGGAAGGCAATGATTGATTATGTGTGTGTGGATGAAAGGATGCGAAGATGTGTAATGGATGCAAGAGCTTATAGAGGTTGGGGGAGTGGACTTTCTGACCACTACTTGGTGGTGGCCAGAATTAGGATTCAAGTAAGATGGAGGAATAGAAATAGGGAAAGACGAGAGGAAGGAGTAGTTGCAAGGAAAGTGGAAAGGTTACAAGAGGATGAGAAAAAGGCAGAGTATAAGAGAGAAGTGGAGGAACGATTGGGCAATTATGAATTGGAGCAGATGGGAGACGTGGAAGGTGTGTGTAGGATATGTACAGAAGAAATATGTGCAGCATGTGATGTGGTGTGTGGAAGGAAGAGAAGACGGAGGGGGGTGCAAGGAACAGCGTGGTGGACTGAAGAGGTGAGACAGGCTGTGGCACAAAAGAAGAAAGCATACAATGAATGGATGAGAAATAGGGGGGTGGAAGAAGATGAGAGGCGGAAGAGAGAGTTATATGTAGAAAGAAAGAGAGAGGTGAAAAGATTAGTAAGAGAGAGTAAGAAGAGAGTGGATGAGGAATTTGGAAGGAATTTGAGTGTAAAGTGGAGGGACTGTAAGAAAATGTTCTGGAAAGAGGTGAAAAGAGTAAGACAGGGTGGAAGTGAAATTAGCAGGGGAGTGAAAGATAAAAATGGTAGATTATTAGTGGAGAAGGGAGAAAAAGTGAGCAGATGGAGAGAACACTTTAAGGAATTGTTGAACATAGAGGATGGAAGTAATGCGAGTATAAGTGGCTGGGGAATGGCTGGGAGAAGGAGGGAGATGAGAAGACAGGAAGAAATCAGTAGGATAGAAGTTGTGGAAGCAATGAAGAAAGTTCAGTCGGGGAAAGCCCCAGGAATTGATGAAGTGTGTGGTGAAATGCTGAAGCATGAGGGAGAGATAGTAGTAGAATGGATGTGGAAGATGTGCAGATTGGCCTGGGAGGTAGGTAGAGTCCCGGAGGATTGGAAGTTAGGTATAATTATTCTCTTGTTCAAAAGAAAAAGGGAAAAAGAAGTGTGTGGTAATCATAGGGGCATTTGTTTTCTTAGTATAATAGGAGAAGTGTATGGTAGGATACTTATTGACAGAGTTAGAGAAAGAACAGAGAAATTAGTTGGAGAAGAACAGGGATGCTTTAGGAAGGGAAGAGGTTGTGTAGATCAGACATTCATTCTTAGATCTTTAGTGGAAAAGTTTCTAGAGAAGGGAAAGAAGTTGTATGCGGCTTTCATGGATTTGGAGAAAGCATATGACAGGGTGGATAGACAAGGATTGTGAAAAGTGTTAAGAATATATGGAGTAGATGGGAAGTTGTTGAATGCTGTGAAGAGTATGTACGATGGTGCGAAGGCTGCAGTGCGTGTGGATGGTGAACTAAGTGAATTTATCTCTTTGAAAGTTGGGTTGAAACAGGGATGTGCCATGTCTCCATGGTTATTCAATCTGTACATGGATGGGGTAATAAAAGAGGTACAAGGTAGGGTAGTAGATGTTGGAGTGGCCCTGGTGAGAGAGGATAGTGTTTGGAAACTCCCTGTACTGTTGTTTGCAGATGATACTGTGTTGTTGAGTGAAGACGAAGGGGAGCTGCAAGGCTTGGTGGATGAGTTTGGGAGAGTGTGTAAGAAACGGAATCTAAAGGTGAATGTAGGGAAGAGTAAAGTGATGGTCTTTGAGAGAGGTGAAGTCAGTGAATGTACAGCGAGGTTGGATGGTGAGGAATTGGAAAATGTGAGTACGTTTAAGTACTTGGGTAGTGTGATGAGTAAGGATGGAGGATTGGAGGGTGAAGTGCTTGAAAGGGTGTAGGCAGGGAAGAAAGGTTGCTGGTTCTTTGAAAGCAGTGATAAGAAACAGGGAAGTGAGCATGGAAGTGAAAAAGTTACTACGTGACAGTATTGTGATACCAACTCTAACGTATGGAAGTGAAGCTTGGACGTTGTTGGAAGGACACAAGTCAAGAGTGAGAGCAGTGGAAATGAGTTATTTAAGAGGAGCCTGTGGAGTCACATGGAGAGACACGCTGACGAATGAGGATATAAAAGAGCGTTGTGGTGTGGATGTGGATGTGATAGGAAGCGTTATGAGGAACACACTGAGGTGGTTTGGCCATGTGGAGAGCATGGAGGGTGAAAGACTGACGAAGAGAGTGTATGTGAGTGAGGTGGAGGGGGGAAGAGGGAGGGGGAGGAAGAGGATGAGATGGAGGGATAGGGTGGAGAGGTATATGAGAGAGGAGGGTGTGAGTTGGGAGCAGGGCAGTGAAATGGCGGGGAACAGGGCGACTTGGAGGCGATTTGTTTGTGGCCACCCCAAACGGGATTGAGGCGTCTGGCAATAGATAGATAGATAGAAAAAAGATGGGGGAAATAGGAAGTGAGGAGGGCAGACACAGAAAATGAATGATAAAGGCGAAGGAAGAAGTATGCAACACTACATCAATTGGGTGAATGATGCGAAAATACTGTATTATTAAAGTATCCTTCAAAGTTATATTTACTAATAAAATTGTACGACATACTGGTGGATCCAGCAGTATTGCAATATCGACAAATCTTGGATAGCCAACCCCCTTTGGACGACACTCCGTGCTCGAACCAAAGTTGAATACAAAAGAAACTCGCTAAACACGGGTAAGTATAGTATCTTTAAAATATAACTCAGTGGGTTAGACAACGCTGAGACAGTCTGACCATGCGAAAAGAATGGATAGTGAAAAAAAGAGTATATGTGAGTGAGATGGAGGGAACAAGGGGAAGGAGGAGACCAAGGTAGAGGGCGTGTGACAAGGTGTAGATATATGAATTATGGTTGTGTTAGCAGGAAGTATGGCAGTCAGATGGCGGAGGACAAGGTGACAGAGAAGTTATTTGTTCGTAGCCATTCCCACTTCTGTTAGATCGTCGGGCTTCAGAAATTTCTTCTTCTGTATCGGTATTATGCAAATATGACAATTTGCTTTTAATGTAACTGGTTAAACTATCAGGTCTATTTTTTCCCCATTTGCCCATAATTAACCCTGAAATTTTCGGGATGTGCTATAGTTACCTGTCACCTGTACAAAGACCTTTTTTTTAATATATATACTGTATTACAATTCTTCAAAAAATCAACAGTAACTTGGATACGACAGTCTCTCTCGTCCATTTCAACTGTAATTATTATATTTATTTTAAGATACTTAAACAATGTATGTACATAAACAGAAATGAAATAATAGTTGCAGCACATTCCTAGGCTTCCTTAGTAAGACCAGCATTTCTTGGCTTTTTTAGGCATTTAGTCAGTAAGCCCTTAGCTCGAATATATTCGCAGGTGATTTTTTTTCTATATCCAAACGATTTTACTCAGTTCAGAGAACATTTTCCTAATCGGACGAACTAGATACATGCCATAGTTAATTCCTTCAATGCTACGGCGTTCTCATAATCCAAATTAACTAATTTGGCGCAGTAAAAAGTATAAAAAAATAATTATTTAACTGACAGGGTTACATGCTGTGGGTGTTGATATCTTCCACTGTCCTACTTTTGTAACCGCGATGAATAATTTGTCTCAGGGCGATGCAGAAAATGATCAAGGACAGTCCGTGCAAATACCAGTTCTTAAGTGGAAAACATGTGATTATCAGCTTTCAACCGTAAGTGCACACGGGGCCATTTCCAAGCTAAACATAAGCGTCATTTGGTAGGCAGCTTGATATAGGATATAGTTATTCATTGTGTTACCGGAGATGAATACTTGTTGCTAGCGGCTCCAGTAGAATCGCGCCAAGAAACAAGAGAAAACTCTATTAATCAAATTCACTGTCTCAGCTGTCTACGCTAAAGCCAATTTCCATCACCAACAACTCTAGCCAATTGTTTAACGGTTTACCACATTTGCTTCACTTCTTGTCTTTTATAGGTTATAGGTGTCGATTCATCTCCCATAATCCATTTCGTTCTTGGTTATTATATTCTTTCACGCCTCTGAAACTCCTGGATCATCACGCTATCCTTCCATAATCACCTAGACCACCTCCTTCCGTCCAGTCCATCTACTTCATTTCTTATTTGAACATTCGTATTAGTCTCTCATCAACCATTTCTTCCATATGCCCATATGACCACAAGATACACTAGTTTGCGCCTTCCAGTGTACTGCGTCTGTTCCACCTTTCTCATTTATAGTCCAATTTTTTGTCAAACCACCACTCTCCACAGATAATCAATAACTCTATTTTCAAAATTTCACCCTCACCCGGTCCCCATAACCCAGGGCGCACACTTCGCATCCATACAACACAGTGGACAGGATTATACCTCCTTACATACTTATCTTCTGCTGAACAGTAGTTGATCTCTCCTGTCGAAAACTTTATAACGTCCCTACTGATTTTGTCTCCTCTCTCCTCTGATTTACATCACCTGAGTGCCACTTTCCCTCATGTCCTCCTCCCACTGCCTAAAATACTTCATCCAAACCTTCCCCATGCAGACCAGCGCTCATACGAATCACTGCGTTGTCTCTTAGTATTTTTTGCGTCCCGCTTGATTAACCTCAATTTTTTCACCAATTCTCACATCATTATAACCGGTCATCTGTTCTACACACACCCCTTCCTCCTACAGCATAAGTACTGAGATACTTGTAAGTGCTGCATAAAGGAAATGCGTTGGCTTTAAAGACCTCTCTGTCCACTGACATTGTCCCCAGTTCCCCAGCACTTAGTCTGGCATTCCTGTTGTTTCGCGCTGTAGCACCCTTTTTCTCTTGTCTTTCCTTAATACATTTATTCGATTTACTCTTAAACTCCTAATTATGATGGTGTGTATCCATTCATTGCCTAATTATTTACTGGGATATCCACGCAGATAATTGTATACGGTGCTCAAATATGTCTGTCTGAGACAAGCAACAATATAGCAGCCTTAAATTTTACAAAGGTTCTCATTCAAACTAACCAAAACAATGCAGGTCCTCTCGTCCTTTCCTTATAATACTCACGGGTTAATCACCCAACCTCCTCAGTTTCTCAGTCCGGTTGCATTTTGTTTAATTCTTTCTGCCACCATTTTGTTTATTCTTCCTGCTCCCACTTTATTGTATTTAACTTCCTCTGATAGTGAAGGAGTTAAGGAAGACATTGTCCGACTCCATCAGTTCGAGAAGGGTTCCCTGGAATATATATATATATATATATATATATATATATATATATATATATATATATATATATATATATATATATATATATATATATATATATCCCATTGGATCCCAGGGGTGCTGGGCGAGGCATTGCGCTGGGTGGGTACTAAGCGTACCGCCCTCCGCCTCTCGGCTCATAGTCGCGAAGCACATAGGTCCCTACCCGGGGGTTCCCTACTTTATAAAGACTTGAAAAATCCCAGTTCTGTCCAATATTCCGGACACTGGGCTACAATGGGTTAAAGAGACTGATAGGTTTGCCAGTCATTAACCCATTGGATCCCAGGGGTGCTGGGCGAGGCATGGCGCTGGGTGGGTACTAAGCGTACCGCCCTCCGCCTATCGGCTTATATGATGCCTTGTTAAAATTATTATTGAAAGGACTGAGAGTTGACCCGAATATTCTATTGTCATTAGGGTTGTTAAGTAGTACTGATGCTTCATTTTGAAGAAAGTTTGATTTAGCGAGATTTATTACAGCTTTTGCATGGTTTCTAGCAATTTTAAATTGCCAGAGTGATTCAGATATTTTTTTATTTTAAGTAAGAGTTATATGCTAATGACTTTTGGGCCGTTGCTCTGGCACAGTTGCTATCAAACCATTTTGGAGAGTTCGCTCTTTTAGTGAACTGTTGACTTGGTATGAATAAATCCATACCAGCTAGTATTAAGTCATTAGTGGGGGACTGGGTAGAACTGACATCACTAGAGAGAAAGACTGCCATGGAATGTCAGCAAGGTAATTTCTAAATCCATCCCAGTTTGCCCTATCAAAGTGCCATCGGGTCACCCTGACAGGTTCAACACTGGGAGGTTTGGGGGGGGGGGGCTAACTAGTGAGGCTTTGATGAGATTGTGGTCAGTTCTGAGTGGTGACTGTACTTCTATCCTGTAATTACAAAGGAAACTGCTAAGCAAAAATTTCTACGAAGTCTCACGCAAATTATATTAATTCAAGGTTCTTTTAGTAGACCCACTTGACCCTTGACGCTTAGCAAACCTTCTGCCGCTTCTCTTGCTCCCCCTGGCATACAGTTTGATTAGTATACTCGTAGGTGAGTGATAAACTTTCTCTCCATGTATTGCTTAGTCTGTGCCCTTGTTCGTTGTGTCGTTGCATTGGTTTGCAGATCCAGTCCGCAAATGCTAAAACCCAAATTCGATTCTCAGGCCGACCTGACATGTTTATTCCCTCCTGTCGTCCTTCTTCACCTACTAAAATAATTAAGGACCTGGATGTAAATCCGAATGTTATTTGTCGTATTTTGAGGGAATGTTAAGTTCAGCAAAAGTTGATTATCTTCCTTAAAGGAACATCGTGTATTCGATAAACTTTAATTCAGACAGGTTTCTCTTTCTTGCTCTTGTTCAGAAAAGATTAATTTACAGGCAGTTTGAATAAGTTTGGAGGAGATTTATTGAACGTTAAATATAACCTCATAAATACTTTCACTACTAGTTTTTACCCGAAAATAATATTCTGGTACCAGCAAGAACAAACTGAAATAAGACTCTATCATAGTGAAGAGGTTAACTGGTGAAGGGAATGTTGGAGGAGGGACAAGAGGGAGGGAGGTGAGAGGGTGGGGTGGAGGGTTGGGAATGGCCTGTAACACTAGTATAATTTACTGGGATGTACTAAGAACGATCCCTCTTTAATGACATTGTGACCCCAGGCTCATCTGAAATATATACCCGATGGACTGCGGGCTTGAATTGTCCATCTCCTGAGGTCTGCCATCCTTCTTTTTGGTGATAGGATAGTAGCTGAGGGACGTTTATATCACCAGACATTCTAGAATGCCATCACATGAAGGTTTCTCTCTTTAGAACCACATCTCAAGTGAAGTACTTGTGTATTACCTCCTTGGTGTTTGCTCTGGTGGTTCTTCAACCTGAAGATGTTACTTGTATAATATTCTCCCTACCATCAGACGTCTGTGTTCTACTTGGGAAAAGATTTCATGTATTGAACGATTAAAGGAAAGCTGTGTCCAACCTCACCAGTTCGAAAAGCCTCTGTTAATCTAAAATTAATTCTCTTAATGTAGTGAAAAAAATAAATAAATACCCCGATAAATGTGAAGGCGTTATCACTATTGTGGTACATACTGTACATTTTTAATCCATATTTTGGGCCGGGTATGATGGGTGGCCACAATTCTAAGTCATCATGTTTTCTAGTTTATACTGATTATCTTATCATTCTCTTGCAGTGTTTCTATCGGAAGCTTTTAACCACTTCAACATGATGATGTGTTTTTGTAGTTTATTCTTACAACTACTACCATTTCAGCCTCACGATTTCATTCAGTACAGAAGAGCCTTTAGAAAGTTGTGTGTAACTGATTTAGAAGATTATATCCTAAACTAAATGAATCGTCTGGTGATACGAAGATTTAATGTGTAAAATACGTCTTCTAGCAGAAGGCATTAATGCTTGAGTTATGCATTCAGTGGTGTGGCCTACGTGTAATGTACGAACATTCTAGGCATTTTTTTTTTTTTTATAATGCATTTTTATACTCAGAGTTCCTTTGTCCATAACAGTACGCCAGACTCACGTATAATTTTGGTCCATTATTTGCCGAACACCAACTGCATCGGCTAATGGAACAGGTTCACTTGGTAATAATAAAATACTTGACATAATCTAAGCTTTTCTTCTCTCCTGCGGAAACAGTTCATTCACCTGCACGATTTATTGAGCTTAAATTGTGCCTGACACTTCATTTTTAGCAGGGTGCTTTTAGTCATTTAATAAATCTGCATTTTCCTTCCAAGACCCACCTATCAGGTCGATAGCAATACACCAGAGCACAAATAATCTGAGCTAAATTTAGCAGCAAACCCTGAACCATAAATGTGTGTAGTAAAATAAGCATATTTACTGCATTTCCATGTGATCCTGGCACGAGGGTTGTGGCCCTCATGCATTAGCACCACTTCCTGGGGTGAGGCTCGGGTCCTCTCCGTGTAATGGACATTTCCTCCCCTTTAAGCAGAATCTGTATGCAGTATCACGCATCACATACGCTGCTGGAAAAAAATCGTGTTGGTAATTAAGTTGTCTATAACCACCTAAAGTAAATGAACTTCCACATCATCTTAATACACAGCACAGTACTATAGTGTTATGATATTGCATCAACATCTGCTGCTATATGTCGGCTTTAAAACAGCAACTTAAGAGCATCTACGTTGGTGAAGGTCATATTTCTTACAAAGTAAATAATGTATTTCTCAAATAGGCAACTTACTGCCATTTTGTCTTTCTAGCCCATAAACTATTCTTCATCCAAGCCTCAGACATCTATACCTTCACAGTGTAATATGACATTTACTGTTACTTCTTCTTTTATTACGATGGTGTTACATATATATCATATACTTCGTACATTGACTGACGTCGACAGGAATAATTTACACACACACACACACACACACACACACACACACACACACACACACACACACACACACACACACACACACACACACACACACACACACACACACACACACACACACACACACACACACACGCATGCGCACAGGCGTATGCACATGAACATTCACATACACAAGCATAGGGATATGAAGATGTGACTAATTATTATTTTCAACCTTTTTATAGTCCGCCTCAACAATAATAATGATAATAATAATAATAATAATAATAATAATAATAATAATGATGATGATGAAATTGATGATGATGGTCATCCATCCATCCATCATCCAACCCTATGTTGCCCCATGAGGAGCTAGGAGCCTGGGGTTAAGCAAGTTGGTCTTTACATTTAGGATGAGAGTGACCAGCCTCACTCATCAATGAGTGGCATTACATGAGCAATAAACCCCAACTCCTTGAATAGAAACCTGCACCGGCTCAATCCGACTGGAGCACCTCAATTACTCACTAAACCACCAGGCGCCATAATTTGGTTTTATGGTTACCACCCAGCGTAGTAAATGGTTTCCTGGTGTACAGGAAACTATTTGGCTTGTCACTCAGTGTGGAGTCACCCACAGGCAGAAGGAAGAGGAGAGAATGAAGGAAAGAAAGACAGAAGAGGAAGGAAGGAAGGAAGAGAGGAAAGGGCAGACACCCAAAACAACACTAAATCGAGTGAGTGGATGGTGACCTCACCTACCTACCAAATAATAATAATAATGTTAATAATAATAACAACTAGAGAGGCACTCAGTGGACCGCATATCTCAGACAAGGGCAACGTAATTTACAAACCACTCTTCATAATGGGTTAGGTTTGCTCATCTTTGATTAGGGTTTCGCAAAAAGGGTTTTTACCGGATCTAGAATCTGTAATACGATCCGGAACTGTCCCAAAAGTCAAGCGACTAATCCCTGGGGCATGGGATATCTACCCACTAAATTTGGACCAAATCTCTTTTAGTTTTTGAGTATTCATGTTTGTTGGTGGAATAAATGGTATCACTGGGTCAGCCTGGCATATAAGAACGGTGTGCACTAAGTCTACTAATACCATGTCGGTTCACTTTCCCTCGGGCGCAGGGAGGCATGGCTTGTGTGTGGCGTCAGTCGGCTTAAGTAACAGAAAATGTATAGAAGGGCAGACTCAAATTAAACATTTATAATAAGGGAAAACGAACAAGGGGAAGAGGTGCAGACTCGTTTAACCGTATAACATAGCAGTAGGTTCCCTCACACCCCTACGCCTTCCCTCACACCCCCATACCTTCCCTCATACTTTTCAGTCCCTTCCCTCACTTCGGACTGAAAATGTGCCATGATCTGGAGAGTGCAGCGTACATCCACTCACCACCACGGTCAGGCGTCAACTGAACTTGGGTTTCGTGCCAGCTGACGTCACTCCGATGCTCCGCCCCCTGCGCCAGCTTGGACCCGTTTTAGATGGAAGTGATCCGACTTGGTATTAGTAGACTTAGGGTGTGCAGACGCAGTTGTGTAAGCCACTTAGTACCTGCTGGGTGGCAGACTGGCATTCCCAGAGCACATGTGATGGCAACCCGCTTATTAAGTAGATGGCGGCTTGAGGTGTACTGGAAACAGAGGATGCTTCACATTCCAATGAGCCGTCTGAGGTAGGTGGTAAGGCGAAGAGCAATAGAAGTAGGTTAGGTGTACAGATGAAGGTGACAGGTTTCGTCGGACTAGTAGCTGGGATGATTTTGAGATGTTGGGTTGTTGACTCTGTTGTGCACCATGTAGGGTTTATTAAGGTATGCTGAAGTTCCTTGTTGCGCGGTTGAAACGAAGTTGGCCGCGTCGTTGATAATATCTTATTAAGTAATATGGTAATGTGAACAGGGATAAAATGGCCTGATCTGACCTTACTGGACTTGATTTGGCCCAGTTTTATATAATGTTATTGTACAATAATTAACTTAGAATGATCAAACTGAATTCAAAAGAGTCTGAAGTGACCTGAATGAACTTGAAGTAGTGAAGTAAATCCAATGTGGTCTTCATGAACCTGACTGGACTTTAAGTAACTTTAATTCACAAGTGTAATACTTGCTGCTGATTACTGTAGGTCAGGCAGGATAACAGTGAATCATTTAGATTGTTGTCGTATTTTCTAATAATCCTACACTGAAGATAACAGTTTCTCTTCCAGACAGTGAACAGTACATGTTGGAGTCTTCGTGCCTGTTCCACATACGTGCTTTGTTTTCTCTCTCCTTGCAGTGAAGATAACTTTTTATTTTAGGCCTTGTCTTTTTGGATATTTTAGTCTCATTGAGGCGTAACTTGAACCGACGACTGAGTGATCTATTCATATGTGTTCTGTCTGTCTGTCTGTCTGTTGCATTCTCACACACTCATAATTATTCACTTAAACTCACGCACACGCTCATTCTTCCTTTTATTACTGTGTGTGTGTGTGTGTGTGTGTGTGTGTGTGTGTGTGTGTGTGTGTGTGTGTGTGTGTGTGTGTGTGTGTGTGTGTTTTGTCCCCACCGTACTTCAGCCCTCCTACCCTACTCCTATTCCCGCTCTAAGTCCATTTGCCTCTCAGTCTACCAGCACCACCACCTCCATACCCCACCTCCCTCCCCATCCTCTCCACTTCTCCCTCCCTCCGCACCACTGCCCTCCCTCCAGCTTACTCCCCCAGCGTGCGTCTTAAAATTAAGCTGCTCCCAAAATTATGTTACGGGTAAGAGGATCATTATTTTTGTGGCAAAGTTTTCCTTCTTGCGAGCGAGACACGAGACTACCATTAAGTCGGCCTTCTCCCCCCGCGGCCGAAAAACTTGGGAGCCCCGCACACTCACCGTATTACACAACCCCTTTTTACTCTTTGCTTCTGGAGGTAATTCACTTAGTGCTAATTTATTACGGGAGCTACTAATACGCTCTCTAATGCACTCGTTTTTCTTGGTTTATTAAGGACGGTACTTATGCAACGCTGTGATGGTGTTATTAAAGGTGTTAATGAGGTTTCTTGATTCCAGTTAATTATCTTGTGGCATGAATGTTATAAATTTATTAACCTTCTGCATAATGAAACATTTTTTTTGTAGTTATATCCCTTAATCAATAAACCCAAATTGCTATAAAATGATATTAACACCCATCAACTCCTTCAGCCCGGGAAAATAATTATATATTGCATTCCTGTTGTTTCCATGCGATTGTATTTGGATAATAACTGCACCTCGTAATGAAGGGGGGTAGGTGTAGGCTACATCTATTCCATCCAAGTCGTGAAGTCGCTAAAAGCTTAAATAATACCGACTAGAGGGAGCAAGAATTAAAATAGAACATCATTGGACTGAAATGCTGAAACACAACGCTCACTCTTCACACAGCACTAACACATTCAAAGAAGGCACCAGTCCTCGAAACCAAAGCAGATGATAACGCCTTTAGTCAGTCTTCCCATTACGAGTGAGTGCTAGTACAACAGCAGAGAGTTGTCAGAGCAATAGTATGTCAGTACACCAAAGTCGCGACATAACAAAATATCATAAGCCTATTCATTTTACTAATGCAGTTATTATTGTCCCCACCATAGGGTTATCATACTTTATTTAGCCAGCTCCATTCCTTCTTCTTTCTCCATAATGCTTCTTGGCATGGGAGCTTCTTCAGTATTTCTTCAATAATTCACTTCAGACTAGACATTCTTTTGGAACAAAATAGAGGGAGCCGTTCTTTTAAAGGGTTCTATGGTGTCGTGATATATCTATATCTATATCTATCTATCTATCTATCTATTTATCTATCTATCTATCTATCTATCTATCTATCTATATATTATATATATGTGTGTGTGTGTGTGTGTGTGTGTGTGTGTACGTGAAATAGGGTAAAACAAGTTATACATATTCTAATACAGCTTTGATTGCTAAAAAATATTAGTTATTTGTTTTGGTGGAGACCATCCTGCATTCTCTTGAGAATGCTGACTATCTTTGTTTTAGCTCTCGCTAGGTTTCAGCCGAACGGTGTTATGCAGCTTAGGAGTGACCTCTAACAATGAAGGGATTGATTTAATGCAATATCAAACCTCTCCCGAAAAATAAAAAATAAAATAAATATAACCATCCGAAAGTAGCAAAAAATAAATACCGGTAACTAGATTCAGGTGCACCGTAAGCTTACTGAGAATGAGAAGGTTAAGAAATTACTAGTCGAATACTGAATGATCACTTCGCTATGACTCTTGGTAAAACTATGCTTGAATTTTGTGAGCAATGCATATTCTTGGAACTTGTTACTTACTGACGTACTATTTAAAGTAAAATTTGATTTACGAGTAAAATATGGTTAATAATTTCAGGCTCCCATGGCTCACTCTTGACTAACTAAAACCACCAGACCCTGGCTGGGATAAAATACGAGATTTTTCCCGATCACGAGAGGATTAATGACACAGCCGATAAAGACCGGAGGTGCTAAATGATAATCTAATCTTGATTATTACATGATGATGAGTTACCCGATATGAGGCTCATTTATGAATTATAAAATTAAGTGACACTAATGAGCTGAAATGCGAGGAAAAACTTCCATCATCTAGATACGCAGACACGCACACACGCACTTGTGCGCATGCCCACCCACCCCACCCCATCACACACACACACACACACACACACACACACACACACACACACACACACACACACACACACACACACACACACACACACACACACACACACACACACACAAGCACACACACACACACACACACACACACACACACACACACACACACACACACACACACACACACACACACACACACACACACACACACACACACACACACACACACACACACACACACACACACACACAGCATAATATTATATCGTACTTTCTCATCCGACCTTTACTTTACCCTTCAACCGACCATTCGACTTTATTCAACTTTCTGAGGACAATCATAATGCGAGGGGCGCAAGGGCGCTACAGTACATTAATATTCCTGATAATTTACTTTGGCTCTCATATATTCTGCTTGGGAAGCCTTAACGATGGGACTCAGAAACAGATCCTATTAACCAATCAGTACAGTGAAGTATCGGATATATATATTTTATTCTGGCTCTGCTTGACGAGTTCATTCACCTCAGGAAGGAACCTTCTGGGTAAGGACTTTATAATGGACCCTTTAACTTTTCCATAACCTGCTGTCATTTCATCATTGCTTCTGAGGTGTGGCAAGAGACTAACACTAAAACATGGCGTCAGCAACGAAAATGTGCTGTGGAAAGGATATTAAGCTGTAGTATTGTGTTAGTCTGCCATTTAGTTACGGAAAATAGATTTCAAACCGACGAAGAATTCTACCATGTTAACCAACTTTCATTAGGAAGACGTCTAGTTATATTTTCATCTTGATACTTCCCGACGATATTACTTAACTTGAAGAAGGTTAAGATCAACCTTCTTTAAATTCTTCCACAATAGTAAGACACCCCAAAGCTGAATAACATCGTCTGATGGTGGCAAGATTATAAAAACAGTATGTCATCTGATGGAGGGAATTATTCTGGTTGAACTATGGAAGCCAACGAGCCAAAAGATCGTGTCGTGTTGAGAGCCAGTTATGTTGGTTTAGCAATGAGAATGTTTGGCTTCCTACAGGTCCATTATATTACTTACCTTTTGCGTTCACCTCCCTGGCTTGTTGTGAAACTTGAAGTCCCGGCTTTTACTCCACCCACTTCTCCCTCCTTCTCTTCCTTCCCCTTCCCCTCCATCTCTTTCCTGCTCCCTCAATTAGTCCCCTCTTTCCTCTCCATGCTCCCTCACCTCGTCCCCTTTGGGCTCCCCCCCTCCCCGCCTCCGTTTATTGCCTTCTTCCCCTTGTTCCACTACAAACACATCCTCCCTTCCTTTTCTCTCCTTTCCTTCATGCATCCCCTCCTGTTTTTCTCTTCCCTCTTCCCTGAAATCTCTCTCTCCTCTCTGTCCATCCCCCTCCGTCCGTCGTCTCCTTCTACTTTTTCAACCTCCAACACCCTCTCCTCCCCTCCCCTTCCCCTCCTATCCTGCTTCCCTTCTTGTTTTTATATAACTGCTCTCCTGCCTTTCAGCTCATCCCCATTCCCTCTCACGTTTCAGTCTCCACCGCTTGTCCCCTCCATTTCTTTTCTCTCTCCTCCCTGCGTCCCATTCCTTCCTATCTCTATCCTCTCCTACCTGCACTCCCTGTTTTCCTTTCATTCCCTACCTGATCCCCTTCCTCCCCCCTCTGTCTTCACCTACCCATCCTTCACCCACCAACCGTCCTTCCCTTCATTTTTGCCTACGTCGCAAGACGCTAGGGATATGAGAGCAACACGATCTTATCTTGCAGTTTCTTGCTCGTATTGGAGAAATTTTTGAAATAATCATTTACTACATTCAGCCCATTAATGTTTCAGCACTCATTTTCATGCATTAAACTCTCAAGGTTCCCTTCCACCAGCTACCACAATTCCGGCTCATTCCATCCATTCCCTACTCCTTCATACTCATTTCTCTAAACCCTCCTCACCACTGGCGCTTTAATTTTTCAAGAATATTTCGAGTAATCTATCACTGCACTCGAATTACTCGTTATACAAATCAGTTTTCACAGGATAGTTGCTTTTACCCAAGCGCCACAACTTGTTTACACTCCAGCCCATCCGTCCCATACATTTGCCTACCACGCCCTTCCTTTTCTTCTCTGTGGCAGTCTGATGACGCGAAGTAGATTACCCAGTAGGCGAAAGCGTATTTCTCGCATCTTTCCTCCTTCACTTCTCGGACTGTTCACCCAGCAGCATAAATGGGGACCTGTAAGTGTTATTGTTGCGCGTCATATTACAAGGGAAAACTAAGACATAACGTAAGTGAGTCGTCTACTATATTGACTCCCGAGATGTCGATAGAGGTTAATTTAAGTCTCCTTCTCATTCTTACACTCTTCCTCCCATAGTCTCATCAGTAGAACCTTTTTACCCCTCTCCCACTTTCTTTCGCTCGTACTTTCTTATTTCCTCCCCTCCTTCCACTCCATCCCTTACCTCTCCAATATTACCTTCCTTCGCCCTTCTGCACCCCTCACCTGCTATTACTACTGCTCTCGTTTTCCCCGTCTCTCCAATCTCTCACTCTTTAGGCCACTCTCTCTTACCTCTGTTTTCTTCTCTCGTCCCGTGCCTTTCCTTTCTTCCTCCCACCCCCTCCAGTTTTCCCCAGTCTTATCTCTCTCCCTCTTCAACTTCCCATTTCACCATCCCTATTTCGATCTCCCACTCATCTTCTCCCCTCTACTTATCCTTCCTGCCATCTGTTCACCTCATCCCTCAACGATTCACTCCTTTTTGGTTCCATTTTATCAGCCTATTCTCTCCCATCCCTTCTTACCTTCTCTCTGCTTTTTTCTTCCATCTCTCTTCCGCCTTTCTCCCGTACCCGCTTTCTGTTCTCCCCCTCTCAATTTTCATCCCTTCTTCCCCCCAGTGTCAGTTTCCCTGTCACTCATTTCCCTCTCCTTTCCCAACTCTTCTCCCTCTCCACTCCTTTTTTCTCTCAACTCTCCCTTTTCATTTTTGTTCCTTTTCCTTCCCATACCATCGTCTCATTCGTCCCTTCTTCGTCCACTCGTCATTTCACATCACTCCCTTTATTTTCCACTTCCCTCTTTTTCGATTTTCCTTCCTCCCATTCCTTCTTTTATTCACCCTTTCTCACTCCCCTTACCTATCCCTCTTATCGCCCTCCTCTCGCCATGTCTTCTCCTCTTTGTCCTTTCAGTCTCCCCAGTCTCTCTCCCCTCTTTTCACCTCCTCCGCCTCTTTCGCGCCTCCTCTCTCCAGCCTGCTCTTCCCTGTCTTTCCCGTCACTTCACTCCCTCTTCCCTCTTCCTTCCTTTCCATCTCACCTTCCCTTCTGTCATTCTTCACTAATCCTCCTCCTCTTCCTCCCCCTTCCCCTTTCAGCCCTCTCATCTCCTCTTACAATCTTCCCTCTCCCTTTCCTCACTTTCTCCTTCCCCTTCCGTTTCCCTTGACTCCCCTCCTCTCTCCTTCTCCCTCCCGCCTCCCTTCTCCTCTCACCGTTTTTCCTCTTCTTTTTCTCACCTTCCCCCTCCCCTCTCTCATTGTTCTTCTCATTCGCGTATTCTCTTCCTTTCTTTCACCGTTTCCTCTTAACTCTTTTCCTCCTCATTTCTCCTTCTCTCCCTTTCCTCCACTCTCCTTCTCACTCAAATTCTTTGTTGTCCTGTTACCTTTAACCTATCACAACCCTTCCCATTTCACACGACCTCTCTACTCCCTTTTGCTCTCTTCCTATTTCTCAGAGCCTTCCTGCTTTTCTATCCTTGTCCTTAACTGATAGATTGGTTTTGTTAGCTACAATATTCCCTATACCAAACAGCCACGAAAGGACCAACAGGTCTGCTGCTGTTTGCTCTTCTTTGTACCCCTTTGTACCCTTGCTCTCCCTCTCCCCTCTCACTCGTCCCTCCTCTGTCCCTCCTTTTTACCCCCTCCTTCCCTCACCCCTCTTCTCTCCCTCTCCTCGCCCACACAACGAGGGAGGGGTTGTCTGCACGGCACCTGGGAGGGGTCGCGTTTTTCACACACTTTTTACTTTCCCAAAACTTGAAGGGGTTATTTCCAGGCCGTAGTGAGCTTGAGGAGGAATTTGTTTATCTTAATGGCATCTTTTGTGTTGCTCACCAGTCCTGCATAACTGGGTACAGACAAAAAGAAAAGTTCGCAAACTATTCCACTGCTCTACTTCACACTTAGAATATGTCTTATGCATTCTCTCTTGATGCATTATATCACAATCATCTGTTGGCAGGAAAACATATCAAACTTAAGATATTTAGCCAGTAGAATAGAGTGTGAAGCAAGAGAGGTAATATACTGGGGGAACTGTCGCTGACAGTACACAGAACTGATTATGAACAATCTAAGACCAATCTATCTTTCAGAGTTTGGTGAAATAAAATGAGGACAGGTGGAACCATCTGAGAAATGCAATAGTCGAGATGGGTCTTTCATTATTCATCTCCGGTTGTAAATAATTTTCAGATAAAACTAGAATGATAGTTGGTGAAAGCTGTATTCAACGCAAAAGTAAGTTGTTAATGAGAAATATCAAATACACTGTAAAGAAAAGACTGATGACAACGTTGATTTACAGCGTACTCCTCAACACTGCAGAAACCTGGATTTTGAAAGAGGCAGATGTGAGGAGACTGGAAGGTTGTCAAATGAGGCTTTGGCGACGAATGTTGATGAATATTAGGATGGGAAGAGTTCCAAAAATGGATATAATGAGGAGTGTGACAAAATGGCATCACTTATCCCTATCACCTACTCCGCTACACAAACACACACACACACACACACACACACACACACACACACACACACACACACACACACACACACACACACACACACACACACACAGACATACACAAGCACACATAGACAGAAAAAAACACACACATTATACACACATATACACGCGCACATAGATAAAAACACACACACACACACACACACACACACACACACACACACACACACACACACACACACACACACACACACACACACATACATAGATAAATAACACCTACAATTCACACACATATACACATACATACGTAAACACACACACACACACACACACACACACACACACACACACACACACACACACACACACACACACACACACACAGATACACACACACACAGATACACACAGACACAAACACAGAAACACACTTGTGCACACAGACATTCACGCAGAAACACACAGAAACAGACACATAGACACATATACAGACTAAAGACACACACACACACACATACACACAGACAAACACAGGAACACATACACAGATATACACACAGACACGCACACAGGTATATACACTCTCACACACACACGTACACACAGACACACACACACACCCACACCCACACACACACACAAGCGGCAGAATAGGTGGTCTGGCCATCCACTGAGCCATGAACGTCTTTTAAGGACGGTGTTTGCAGGGAAGCCTCCCAGGGAAGAGTGGGAGAGAAGTAAGATGAATAGATGTCCTGACAGTCCCTGGAACGGCAAACCACATGCAAATCTCAACAAACCTAACAGAAGACCGATTAATATGGAAGAACTGCCTCCTGTCAAATAACTAGCCATCTGTACAGTCAGTTTTGTCTGAAGGTTATGTATAACTGACGAAGTATAACCAAAGTCTTGACTGAACTCATTCATGTTTCGGATACCCTGTGTTTTCCACGAACTATTCACTAAGTTACTGAAAGGTAATTAATACCCTGACTCTACTTTTAAGACCGTGATATGAACAAAAGTTGCCTAGTCTCGTGCCGCTGTACATGGAAGGTCATAATGTAGGATTGACTGTTACAGTATCTGCAATAACTGTTTTTTATCTTCATCCACTAAACTCTGAAAAAAATCAATCGTCAGAAAAAATTATTAATTCCTTTAGCCAAAGGAAAGGAAAACTTTTAAAACTAGAAATTCATTAGTATCTTTTCGAGATATTGTGCGGGATACTGCGAATTCGGATCCGGATCCACCTCCCCAAATTTAATGATTTCTTCCTTGGTCTATGGCCCACCCTTCCACAAAATTTTACCAATATCCGTTCTTGACTTTTTGAGTAATTCCTGATCAGGATCCGTGGATATAGGATCCGAATCCTGATCCGGATCTGCCCCCAAAATTAATCAGTTCTTTCTTGGTCCATGTCCCACCTCTCCACAAAATTTCATTGAAATTCATTGAGAACTTATGGAGACATTATGCGGGATACTCCGCATCCGGATCCGGACTAAAATTTTATCATTTCTTCCATGGCCTATGGCCCACCCAGTCACAAAATTTCATCAAAATTCTTTCATAATGTTTTGAGTAATCTTGCTAACAGAAAGACAAACAGACAAACAGACAAACCAAAGAGGGGTAAAACATAACTTCCTTGGCTTAGGTAATATTAATAATGATAATAATAATAATAATAATAATAATAATAATAATAATCCTTCCGTCCCTCCATCACCAATCCTATGTCGCCGAATGAGGAGCGTAGGAACCCGGGGCTAGGCAAGTTGGTCCTGACATTTAAAACAATAATAATAATAATAATAATAATACCAATAATAATAATAATAATTCATCATCATCATCATCCGGACCTCCTTTCCCACCCTAGTACAGGATGAGGAGTAGCAACGTCCAGACAGCTCAAGTTTGCCCAGTCCAGTCACTCATCAGTCAAGGTCCCGGAATCCTGGCTCTATCTGATACGCCTAAAATATTAACCACACTCTGTAGCTTCACATAAACGTATCCGATTGAGCATATCCGGACGGTGTCAATTTAAAATGAGGTGTCAAATCCCTGGACATGCACTTCTTCTCACAACATTCCTCCAGCCAGCTCAGTATCTTGTCAGACCCCTAGCCTCACCGACTTCCATACCTCTCTTCCTCACACACTCATCCATCATATCCCTCCACCTTCTCCTTGGCCTTCCTCGCCTCCTCCCTCCTTCAAATTCGCTCAGATATACCTTTTTCAACACTATTGTAATACATGCCAAATGGCCATACCATCTCAGTACACTTTCTTCGATTCTAGTGTCCACAGACTTCTTTACTCCACATCTTTCACGAATCTCATTATTTCGTATCCTATCCACTCTCTGTACTCCACATACATTACTCAGCAGTCCCATTTCCACTGCTCTCACTCTTGACTTTTCATTTTCATGCCACACCATAGTCTCGTCTCCATATGTTAAAGTTGGCACTAACACTCCTTCGTGAAAGCCTCGTGCAGCCGCAACACTCAAGCCTCTGTTCCTTATCAGGGCCTTCATAGCACCAGCTACTTTCCTTCCTTGTGTCACTTTACTCTCCAGTTCTTTAGCACATCTTCCTCTATTTTCTATCACTGTACCCAGATATTTGAACTCTTTCGCCCATTCCAGTCTTACTCCACTCACTGTAACATCACACTGGGAGACATCTTCTCTCTCAGTAATCATCACTTTACTCTTTTCTACATTTATTTTCAAGGAGCGACGCTCACAGAAAACTCTGCACTAGTCTACCAAG
Organism: Coenobita brevimanus; assembly: GCF_032717465.1. Taxonomy (NCBI): domain Eukaryota; kingdom Metazoa; phylum Arthropoda; class Malacostraca; order Decapoda; family Coenobitidae; genus Coenobita; species Coenobita brevimanus. The sequence goes on from NC_137048.1 coordinate 21,690,626, forward strand.
TTCTTATTCGGTATTTGCTAATAGTACTGCATCATCAGCATACAAGAAATTTGAGACATTCCATCCATCACCATTCATTACCAAGGCCATCACTCTTTCTTTTACTCGTGTTTTTACTTCTCCCATCACGCCATCCATATATACTGTATATCATCATCATCATCAACCATAACTAGACCACTGCTGAACAAAGGCCTCCCCCAACCTTTTCCACGAATTCCTTGACTGAGCCAATCTTTGCCACGTTTTCCCTGCAAATTTCTGTATTTCATCTCTCCATTTCCTGTCTGGCCGTTTTCTACTACGCTTACAATCTCTTGGTGTCCAGTCAGGCAGCTTCTTGTTCCATCGATTATCCCTTATTCTTGCTATATGATGGCCTGCCCACCTCCATTTCTGTTCTTTTATAACTTCTATAATATCTTTGACTTTAGTCTGCTCTCTCACCTAAGTTGATCTTTTCCTGTCTTAAAGATATTCCCAACACTGACCTTTCCATTGCTCTCTGAGAACGGATTAATTTATTTTCCATTGATTTTGTCAGTTTCCAGGTCTCACAGTCATACATCATAGCTGGAATTATACATTCGTTATATACTTTTCGTTTCATACAAACTGACAAGCTACTTTTCATAATGTCTCTATGTTTACCGAAAGCTTTCCATCCAATTGTAATGCGTCTTTTTATTTCGCTATCATCATCTTTCGTTAATTTTAGTATTTGTCCCAAGTAGTTGTACTCCTCAACTTCGTCAAGAATTTCATTGCTTATTCTGATGACGCTCTTTGGTGTTTGTGGATTAAACTTTACATTAGTTTTACTTTTGTTCATCTTCAGCCCTACTTTCAGACTTTCTCTGTTCAGGTCATTTAACATTTCTTGCAATGCCTCCGCTGTTTCTGAGATTAGGACAATGTCATCTGCAAATCCTTAAATGGTTTAGCTTTTCTCAATCTATGTTCACTCCTGTGTTTTCCCAGTCTAGCTTTCTGAAAATACTTTCTAGGCATGCTGTAAATAATTTTGGTGAAATTGTATCTCCCTGACGCATGCCCTTCTCAATCCTATTTTTTTTACGAGTTCTTATGTAATTTAACTGTAGCAATTCCCTCTTTATATATGTTTTCGAGCAGTTTTACAATGTTCTCATTCACTCCTTGTTCTCGCAATGAATTTATAATTGCTATGTGCTCCACTGAATCAAAAGCCTTTTCGTAATCATCAAAACCTAAGCACAGTGGTTTATTATATTCTGTAGTTTTCTTAGATAGCTGATTGATTTTCCTAGATAGCTGATTGATTGTGTGTAGATGATCAGTGGTCGAATACCCGCTTCGGAATCCTGCCTGTTCACGAGGTTGGATTCCCTCCAAAATTGTTGTTATTCTGTTCGTAAGGACTTTAGTGAAGAGTTTGTATATGACTGATAATAAGCTAATAGGTCAATAGTTACTAAGATCTTTTGAGTCACCTTTTTTGAAGAATAAAATAACTATTGCATTACACCATGTTTTGGGAATATTCTTCTGTTTTATGCAGTGGTTAAATAAGTAAGCAAGCCTATTTTGTACTTCTAGTCCTGCACCCAAGAGTAAATTTGTTACTATTCCATCTTCTCCCGGAGTCTCCCCTCTTTTCATATTTTTAAGACAAATATTTACTTCGTCTGGTGTTACCTCAGGTTTTTCACTTATGTCAGCTGAAAAGTTAGCTATTGGTACTACTGTCTTTGATGCATACAGTTTTCTGTTAAATTCTTCAACTCTCTTCACCATCTTTTCTCTGCATTTAATGATTTCACCTTTTTTTCTTTCAGTGATGTCATTTGTTGCTTTCCAAGTGCCATTTTACTTCGGACCTGTTTCAGACTTTTTCCATGTTTGATGATTTCTTTGATCTGATCCATGTTTCTCTTTCTTATTTCTTCTCTTTGTCTTTTGTTGATAAGCCTATTAAATTCCGCTCGTTCTATTTCGTCTTTCTTTGTTTTTATTTTCATTTCCTTTTGTTTTTTCATAAGCTCCAGTGTCTTTTTCTGAATATTTCTTGGCTTTGGTTGTATTAGGTTTTCCTACTACCTCTGCTGATTCTCTCAGCATGTTTGTTAGTTTGTCATTCAGCTCATCAGTGTCACATTCAGCATTTCTTAGAGCCTGGAATCTGTTCTATATTTCCAACTGAAAGGCTGCTTTGTTTTCGTTTACTATTATTGGGCATATCTTTTTATCTTTAATCATCTTCACTCTTTCTCTTCTGAAATTGAATCTGGCTGTGCAACCCACCATTGTATGATCACACCCTATATTTACTTTGTTGATAACTGTGACATTTGTGATCGTGTTATTCTTATCTGCTATAATGAAGTCGATTTCATTCTTTGTTTCTCCATTTGGGCTTCTTCAGGTCCACTTTCTCCCTGTTCTTTTGTGCAAGAATGTGTTCATTATTCTCATGTTAAACATTTCAGCAAAATTTACCAGCATGTCTTCCTTTTCATTCGTTTCTCCCACTCCAAATTTTCCCATACATGCTTCTTCATTTTTCGACTTCCCTACTTTTGCATTGAAGTCCCCCTTGAGTATAGTATATGTTGACTTTTCTTGTTCCATAATCTGGGAGATGTCATCAAAGAATATTTTTATTTCTTCATCTGGGCTTTGAGAAGTTGGTGCATATACAGTACTTGTATTACTTTCAGGGTATATTTTTTGCACAGTCTAATGACAACAAATGCTGCTCTGTCCGATACACTGCTGAATTTAATAATGTTGTCTGCAAGATTTCTATTAATTAGAAATCCTACAATATATATATATATATATATATATATATATATATATATATATATATATATATATATATATATATATATATATATATATATATATATATATATATATATATTGAACAACCATGGGGACATCACAGAACTTTATCGCACGCACACACCGATCGTGACCTATTCACATAGATGCCCATTTACCCTTACATATGTTTCACTACAATCATAAAACCTCTTGACGGCACCTAGCAGCTTGTCATCTATACCATACATGGACAAAACATTCCACAATTCTTCTTTGTCTACTTTCTCGTATGCTTTTTCCAGATCCATAAATGTCATAAACACCTTATAATCCTTCTCACACGCCTTCTCCACTGTCTGTCTTACTGCAAATATTTGATCAACACATCATCTCCCATTCCTAAAGCCACCCTGTTCATTCCTCACTAGGACTTCTGATATCATTCTTACTTTCTCTATAGTAATGGTTCCATATACCTTCCCTACCACACTCAATAAACGTAGACCAAGATAATTCTTGCAGTCACTTCGCACACCTTTTTTTTTTTTTCTTTTCAGGGGTACAATCACAGCCTTTTTCCACTCTGCTGGCACAGTTTCAGTCATCCATGCCATTTTACATCTCCAACAAGCCCTTCATTCTGCTCTCTCCACCACACTAATCTCTGCATGCACTTCATCAACCGCGGTTGCTTTTCCATTTTTCAGCCGCACCACAGCGTTCTTCACCTGAGCAAGTGTCACGTTTCCTGGCACTGCATTCCTTCTCTGTACACCCCCCAGTCCAATCGAGTTTACAGTGGCTCTGCTGTCTCTATTCCCATTCATCAGGCTTTCAACATATTCATTCCATCTGGTCCTTATTTCATCCCCATGGGTTAATAATCTACCACTTACATCCATCACACTTTCACAGTTCTTTCCGCTGTCACTTCTACGTTTCCGCACTTCTTTCCTAAATAACTTCCTATTTTTAGAGTATTTTGCTTTCATTTTTCTTCATTGATCATCAAGTATTTCCTTTTTCCTCGTCACTAGTCTCTTTACGTGCTTCTTGCTTTCAGTATATTCAGTTCTTATTTCAACTGAACCCTTGTCCTGTAACCACTCTCGCCACTTCTTCCTCTTCTCCTCCACTGCTCTCTTAACTTCTTCATCCCACCATGCAGTTCCTTTTTTCTTTGTTGTTACAATAATAATAATAAAAAATAATAATAATAATAATAATAACAGAAACAGTAATAGTAATAATGGCAATAAGAAGAAAAAAAGAAAACAAAGAAAGAAGAAGAAAAGAAGAAGGAGAAGAAGAAGAAGAAGAAGAAGAAGACGAAGAGGAAACCGTTAGAGCAGTTCGTGTTGTTGACGTGAGGAAGGCAACATCTTGCAACAGGAGGAGGAATACCAATAACACTCGCAGGCTCCAGGGCCTTGCTCTCAGCTGAATGAAATCGTCTGGTGTTCGCTGGAGCTGAATGTTAGAGATATCGCAGACATAAGAGTGTTTATGGTGATATACTTTTTTTTTTTTTTTAAATCTAACGACCTAATAATGTCTGTATCACTCTCTTGAATGCTCATTTATAGGAAGAGATTAACACTAGAACATGATACTAGTCACGAAGAGGTGCTGCGAAAATCATGTAGAACCACATCTCATTCTGCCACTGATTTACATGAAATAGGCTGCAAAAGGACGAAAATCTTGGCTAAGTTAGAGTAAAAGGAGTACAGTATTCATATCCTCCTCTAAAATTTTCACTCTGAATAGAGTAAAATCATCTCTTGTTGCCTGGAAAAGAATACTGTAGTTGTCTTGGTCATGAGAGGATTAAAGAGGAGAAAAGGGATGAAGATTTTACGGCTGGCTGTGTAAATGACATGGATAACATTTTACGACATCGAAGACGTAACCAGTCGATTAGAATCAGAAAAGGGGAAACAAGTAAAACACCAAATTCAGGTGCGTGGCTTTGTAGTGGTGTAATGTTGCTCTATGGATATAGTGTCGAGTTTCTGCTAATTATTCCCCCACGACCCCTGCTAGCTCTTAATCTTTAATTAGTTCTCGACTCAGTTTGCTGTATACCGCGTTAACTGTAACCACAAAGACAAGGTGAATTACATTAAGGCTCTCAGTGTTTGATTTGGCGGCGGTGAGTTTCTGTGAGTGAAGGGGACTCGCCCGTCGTAAGTTCGCCTATAATGAAAAATTAGATTATCAAAAACTTTAATAAAGAGACATCAACACTTTTAGAGCCCTAGGTCTTTCTTGATTTGGTAAAATCGACTGACCAGCCGAATGACATACAAAGTAGTTACTTTGTAGATGAAGAGTTGAAACCACAAACGAGGTGGATAAAGAAAATACATAAGAACACTTTAAGGAGCTTTGAGTATTGAGAAAGAGTAATGGTGAGTAGTAGGTATGAAGATTAACCATTTTTCCTCTCTGGGGTGACCTTTAGATGTAGACATCTAAGGAGAAAATTAGATGGTTGGAGAAACCATCAACTGTTTGAGATGAAGCGAGTTTGAACCCAGACAGGAGAAAGTGATCTGTTAAAATAGACTTACCGATCTGCCATCGATATATCCTAAAAACACCTGGACTAACATCATCACACCAGCCGTGAGTTAGTCAAGGCTAGTGTGGATGATAGTGGGCAAAATCGCTGAAGTGGTGACATGTGAAGGTGCGTGGCACGTAGGAGAGCTGCTGAGCTTATGGAAACAACGGTCTATCAGATTTATGTAGAGTAGCATACAGATACACACACAAAAAGTATGTAGCAGAACCAGTGTCCATTATTTGCGTAGTGGAATACAGTAATGTCTCTCGTAAATGCAGAATTATAAAACATAGCCAGGGTGTTACACTGCGCTTACTTTACACACAATTCTTGTTAATCACTGTGATCTTTACGTATTATTTCAAAGAGACAGGGAATCATATCAAGCCCTCTCAGCCTCTGGATATTAAACAGTAGGGGAAAGTACGAGGCAGTGTACGTGAAGTATCGGGCTAACTTTTGACCCCAGCCGTACAATGTATCATAACGCGGACTTTCTCCCTTACCTACGTAACTAGCACAGATGGTTCACTCCTCTGTTCAGACCATCACTATAGTTGTAATCCTCCTGATCACTATGCACACTTGTTTTTATACTTTTAAACATAAGCGGACGTCGTAATAGCATGGCATTAACCTTCAATCTATTTTTCCATCCAATTATGCCGAAATATTCGAACCAATATTTATTTTTCTAATATCTTCAGTACGATGGCGTCCTTCTACGGAATCGCTATCCTACATAGGAAAGGCTTTTCGTACTGAATGGGTGAGTTAAGGCTGTATGAAACCCCTACAGTTCTTGAAATCTCTCCTTAGCTGCATAAAATGATCTAAAAATGGTAACAATGAAATGAAAAAAAAGAAGTCAGAGTGAAATGGTAAAGAACAATAAATTAGCTTTTGATGCCGCAGATGTGTTTAAAATAATTTGTTACAAAATATATGTAACAAAACTGATACCAGGTAACAAGAAGTGACTGGGTGATAGGTCGCTGCTGTTCTTTTTTTTTTTTTTTTTTTTTTTTTTTAATGTACTCGACTCTGGGCATAGGCCTCACAGCCTGCTCTCAAGGCCCAGTAGTCCTCCTACATATCATACACCACTGTTAGCTCTGTCTATAAGTTGCCCCTCTGTGGCAGTAATGCTTGCTGCTTCAGTATGATTTTATTCAACGTACGAAAAGATTCCCTATGTAGTAGCTGATGAATGGGAATATCTGTCCACTGCAGCTCGAAAGATCTATTCAGCTGAGTAATATCTAAGAATAACAACAATGAAATGAAAACCTAGCCTAACCTAATCTTGTTGTTCAGTAGCCTCAGTATGTTTGGATGAGCAGACCTATCAACTGCAGGTAAGCAGTCGCCCTAGCAGGACCTCCCGGTGCATTGAACCAAGGTCCCTTTGTGGTAGAAAACGCCTCGCCACAGGGGAGAGTTTGCAGGTTTGGTTCTTGGACAGACGCCGCAATTGCGTTTCTCCACCGATTTAACAGGGGCACCATTGTTATTTGGTTACCACAAAGCGATGTATATGGTTTACTGGGCTAGTGGTGGGTGGGGGCATCTATCATCCACTCAATGTATTACTGCCTTTACGTGACTCTGCACGGAGTGACAAGCCTAGTGGTTTCCTCACCTAACTTAATGGCCACCGACCAGTCCTAGCTTCTTACCGTACGTGGAACTTAGCATTAGCTTTGGATTTGGTGTGCTTACAGTGTTATATCAAAAGCTAGCATACTGTCTTTTTTGCGGTTTGTGCTTTCCTTTGCTTTCGTGGAAGTGTACAGCAGTCACCTCTACATCAGTATTTGACAGCCATGCGAGAAGGTAATGAAAGGTTGCCTCTCATTCCCTGTGATCATCTAGCAAGGAATGCAACGCCTATTAACCCCTTCACTATGACGGCATATATTCTTGATTTTATTTTTCCACCATGACCTATTTTATATATATATATATATATATATATATATATATATATATATATATATATATATATATATATATTGTTACATAGCCTATGATTTCATCATCCTTTGTGTAATTTTAACGCACAGTTGCTGCATGTTTGATCACGAGCGTGTTCTGCCTCAGTCCCCCCCCTTCTACCGTTATAGTAGAGTGAGTCGTTCTCTCTGTTATTTAGAGCGGGATTGTCAACTCTTTGTCCCCATGGCTTCATTTGCGCGTCCTTCTTACAAGTTGTATCAAGCTCTGCCGGCCCCTATATAATGAGCTCAGTCTCTGCATCATTGCCACTTAGATCTGCTCCTCATTTTGTTCACATCTCTGTCCTCCCCTGTACAGATATTATTATTGTGAGTGCTCAAGAAATCTCCAAACATCTAGCAGCTGTGTGTAATTTGAGTATAACTGTTGTATTTTTTTCTTGTGCTGTGTAGCATAGGGTTAGTTCTTAGGCCTAGTGAGGTCTTTGTGATTAATGTTGGGTTTTATGTCAGTCATTTTTTATAATAGTTTGTATCTGTAATAATTTACCTTGCATTAACTGAGCATTACCAGGTGTATTTTCATTTTATCAGGGCTCACTTAGATAAATTTACTCTTGCTAATTTCGTGTTAATAGAGGCTATTGCAGTTAACCATATATTTAACCTGTTTATTTGCCATTACATTATCCTTATGAGTTCTGAATGTTTTGTTGTTAGTTTGTGCATTAAACTTTAACTTGTAATTTTACCTAACTCTTTTGTTTTGAACCTGGAACTTTACGGGACAGTAGTGACTCAGCATTCTCACTTAAAGTGTACGTTATCTTTCTCTGTTCCGTAGCATAAATTTGGCGACCTCATATCAGGATATTCAGGATATTATCATAAGGATATTGCTTGATATTTTGTGACTGTTACTTATTAATTATGTCTACTATTACTACACTTGATGAAGCCAAAGATTTTTTGTCAAATGTGCAAACAGTGTGTGATGTAGAAAACAGAACAAAGAATGAACTTAAGCTTGTTGCTCAACAATTGGGAATTGCTGTTCGCTCTCATCATTCTAAAGATCAAATTGTTGACATGATTAATGAAAGCTTGTTTAATGTAACTCCTCCAAATGAGCAAACGCAGATTGAATTAGCTAAGTTACAGCTAGCCCTGCAGGAGGCTCAGGTTAAGGAGGCTGAATTTCAAGCACGTGCTAAGGAGGCTGAATTTCACGCACAAGTTGAACTTGCTAGGATTCAGGCAGACCATGAGTATCGCATGAAACAAGGTGGAACTGGATCATCTAGCTCTGATGATTTTGATGTGGCTAAAAATGTTAAACTTGTCCCTCCTTTTAATGAATCTGATTTAACAAAGTATTTTCAGTTGTTTGAGAGGGTAGCTACAGGTTTTAATTGGCCTAAGGAGTATTGGCCAGTACTCCTTCAAACTGTTCTCACCGGTAAAGCTCAAGTAACTTATGCATCTTTGCCTCAGGATCAATCTGATAATTATGATGTAGTTAAGAGCTTGTTTCTTAAGGCCTATGAGCTTGTTCCTGAAGCCTATAGAGTAAAATTTAGGACAACTTACAAGCAAGATAAGCAATCCCATGTTGAGTATGCAAAAATCAAAGAAGATCTGTTAGAGCAGTGGTTAAATTCTAAGAATGTGGATTCTGATTTTGACAAATTTAAGCAGATGATTTTGCTGGAGGACTTCAAAAGGTGTATTTATAAAGATGTAAGCCTATATCTTGATGAGAAAAGAATAGATAATTTGTCTGATGCTGCAGTTTTAGCTGATGAATATGTTCTCACTCACAAGAGATATTCTAGAGAAAAAGGGAAAGCTGAGAGTAAGTACGTTGCCTCTACTCAGAGTACAGGTAACAGGAAAGAGAATAAAGATGATGTTTCTCAGGAAGTAAATACCAGCTTCACCTCTAGATTTCAGAAAAGTAAATGTACTTATTGTAGTAAGCTTGGTCATACTACGGAGAGATGTTTCAGGAGACAGCGTGATGTGAACAAAAAGGAGTCTTTAAATATTCAGTCAATTGGTCTAGTGTCCACCCTTGAGAGTTCCCAGATTTCTTTAACCGAGTTAACTGAACCTGCTTTGAGGGGTAACTTAAATTCTCATGATGGAGCTCCTCTTTTGAGCAGTAACGTGGGTGACACTCTCAAGAGTTCATGTGCTAATTTCCTGTCTGATGGTTTTGTCAGTCCTCTGGACAGTAATGACAGGAAATCAGTTAAAATATATCGTGATACAGGTGCTTGCCAATCCCTTATGCTGACCAGTGTTCTAGGCTCTAATGTTAATTCCTCTGATGAAACTGTAATCTTACAAGGTGTAGGGAATAATTACTTCTCTGTCCCTCTGTGCAGAGTGAATTTAGAGTCTGGTTTTGTTAATGGTTCCGTTATGGTTGGGTTGGTTGAGACACTCCCAATGTCAGGCGTAACTTTCTTACTTGGAAATGATATTGGTGGAAGTCAAGTGTGTCCAGCTCCTCAGTTGTCTAGTGAGCCAGTGGCTGTGTCCCAGGATTGTGATGTCCCTGAGGTGTTCCCTGCATGTGCTGTCACTAGGGCTAAGTCTAAAGTTACTGGTGATTTAGAGGATAATGATGATGATGATGTTATCCTAGCTGACACTTTTCTTGCTAATTTGGACCACTCACCAGATGAGACAGTACCCCGTAGTGTTGATAATTTGTCTCGTCAAGAGTTGGTTGAGTTGCAGGTTGCTGACCCTGAGTTGAAAGGTCTAGCTAACTCTGCTTACAGTGAAGAAGAGTCAGCCGGTGATTCTACTTGTTATTATGTAAAGTCAGGAGTACTTATGAGGAAGTGGAGACCCCCAACAGCATCAGCCGACTGTGAATGGGAGGTTGTACATCAAGTTGTCATCCCTCGTGTTTGTAGGCAGGATATCATTAGAGTGGCTCATGATTCCAGTTTGGCAGGACACCTTGGAGTGAGGAAGACTGTGGCACGCATTTTGAAACACTTCTACTGGCCAGGTATTTTCGGGGACGTTTCCTGGTATTGTAAGTCTTGTCACACCTGTCAAGTTGTGGGGAAGTGTAATCAGACCGAAAAGGTTGCATCTCTAGTTCCCATTCCTCCTTTTGAGGCGCCTTTCACCCGTGTGTTGGTGGATATTGTGGGCCCTCTTCCTAAGACTTCTTCAGGATTTTCTTATGTGTTGACCCTGATTGATATGGCTACTCGTTATCCTGAAGCCATTCCACTTAGAAATATCTCAGAAAAGAACGTGGTTAAGGAAATGCTAGGGTTCTTCACAAAGTTTGGTCTGCCCAAGGAGGTACAGTCAGACCAGGGAAGTAATTTCTTGTCAAATGTTTTCAAGCAGTCTCTGAAAGAGCTGGGCATCACCCAGATCAAGTCTTCAGCTTACCATCCCCAGACCCAAGGAGCGTTGGAGAGATATCATCAAACACTCAAATCGATGCTCAAGAAACACTGTTTGGAACATCAGAAAGACTGGGATAAAGGTCTTCCATTCGTTGTGTTTGCTGCAAGAGAATCTCCAAATGAATCACTGGGCTTCTCACCTTTTGAACTACTGTTTGGCCATGAAGTAAGAGGACCCCTTAAGCTACTCAAGGAATGCTGGCTGTCGGAGGAAGATGACGTCAACCTGCTGGAGTATGTGATGAAGTTCAAAGAACGGCTGTCCACTGCTTTACAGCTGGCGAGAGAGAATTTAGGAGCTGCTCAGGAGAAGATGAAGACTTGGTATGATAAGAAGTCCAGGTTACGCCACTTTCAGCCAGGAGATCAGGTTTTGATTCTGCTACCAGTTCATGGGCAACCTCTTCTAGCCAAGTTTAGTGGCCCTTATTTCGTGGAGAAGAAACTCAGTGATGTCAACTATGTCATCGCCACACCAGATCGTAGAAAGAGCAAGGAACTATGTCACATCAACATGCTAAAGTTATATCACAGGCGGGATGAAAATAATCCAGTCTGCACTGTAGCTGTTCCACTCGAGTCTGCAAGTGAAGCTCTCCCATGCAGTATGAGCCTGAGTGATAGTTTGGGGAAGAATCCTGATATCATGAATGATCTCCAGACTAAGCTTTCTCATCTACCTCCCAAGGAAAGGCAGGAGTTTTCGGCATTACTGCAGGAGTACCCGCAAGTGTTCCGTGCCACTCCAGGAAGAACCACTGTGTTGATGCATGATGTCGATGTTGGAGACGCAAAGCCAATTAAATTGCCTCCTTACCGTGTGAAGCCAGTGAAAGTTCCTCTCATCCAGAAGGAGCTTGGCTACCTGTTGGACCACAAGATGATTGAGCCCTGTCAGAGCGAGTGGAGTTCTCCTGTCACTCTGGTCCCTAAGCCACGTGGGTCACAGCGGCTTTGCATTGACTACAGACGTGTTAATCAGATAACCAAGACAGACACTTACCCTCTCCCTCGTGTGGAAGATTGCATAGACAAGATCGGAAAGGCTAGGTACATAAGTAAGTTTGATTTGTTAAAGGGATACTGGCAAGTACCTATGACTGAACGTGCTAGGGAGATCTCATGTTTTGTAACCCTAGGAAAGGCTTTTGCATGTTCTGTAATGCCATATACAGATTGTTTTAGAGTAATTAGAAATTTCCTTTGTAAATTTCTTTTTTCTTTGTGGGGAGGTGTTACATAGCCTATGATTTCATCATCCTTTGTGTAATTTTAACGCACAGTTGCTGCATGTTTGATCACGAGCGTGTTCTGCCTCAGTCCCCCCCTTCTACCGTTATAGTAGAGTGAGTCGTTCTCTCTGTTATTTAGAGCGGGATTGTCAACTCTTTGTCCCCATGGCTTCATTTGCGCGTCCTTCTTACAAGTTGTATCAAGCTCTGCTGGCCCCTATATAATGAGCTCAGTCTCTGCATCACTGCCACTTAGATCTGCTCCTCATTTTGTTCACATCTCTGTCCTCCCCTGTACAGATATTATTATTGTGAGTGCTCAAGAAATCTCCAAACATCTAGCAGCTGTGTGTAATTTGAGTATAACTGTTGTATTTTTTTCTTGTGCTGTGTAGCATAGGGTTAGTTCATAGGCCTAGTGAGGTCTTTATGATTAATGTTGGGTTTTATGTCAGTCATTTTTGATAATAGTTTGTATCTGTAATAATTTATCTTGCATTAACTGAGCATTACCAGGTGTATTTTCATTTTATCAGGGCTCACTTAGATAAATTTACTCTTGCTAATTTCGTGTTAATAGAGGCTATTGCAGTTAACCATATATTTAACCTGTTTATTTGCCATTACATTATCCTTATGAGTTCTGAATGTTTTGTTGTTAGTTTGTGCATTAAACTTTAACTTGTAATTTTACCTAACTCTTTTGTTTTGAACCTGGAACTTTACGGGACAGTAGTGACTCTTAGCATTCTCACTTAAAGTGTACGTTATCTTTCTCTGTTCCGTAACAATATGTATAGAATTATCAATTCAGGACAGACCTCTCCAAGTGAAGTGATTAATGAATTTGTATTAAACCCTCTCCGTTCCGTAAAACCTCGTCAAAGTTGAATAAAAAACAGCAGTTTTACTCATAAAAAAACGAATAAAACTGTCATCAGATTCAAGGGGTTAAGAGAATGTACTTCCACAAACTCAAGAATTCATTGCTGTATTTTTAACGTATTCTCTCTATCTCTTGGCGATTTTAATTCAGCTTCTGAGAGACTATTGGAACCAAAGTCTGTAGATAAAGCCCTGATAGATCACTTTTACAACAAAGGGACCCTCGCTAATCTGAGTAACTTTGTGAAATAACGGCAAAAGAGAAATGGATGTGTTGTATTCTTGCTGCGTCATTTAATGAAGTTGAAGTAAAGTGGTGTGGAAATGTGCGTTGTTTTCATCTATACTGGCAACATCAGTGTTTGTGAAATTAAAAATATTGAAGAGAATCTTGTCCTAAAGTGCCGTTATTTTTGTTATTTATTCACAGTAAACGATCTTCCTTACGCTGAAAAATCGTCAGGCAATAGCGAGAGTACGTGTCCAATAATTGGCTTCATCGTACTGAAGTTAACGTTGAGCATTTTTATTTTACTTTTCTCATTCAAAATCATAATTACATTAAACTTTCCACCTGACGCAGAAAAAAAAAAAAAAAAAAAGGACATCATCGTGTAAGAGAAACTAATTCTAGTGCTAGAATCAGGTCCAGTCCACTCTACTTTCACTATTGACACTCGGCAACCTGAACAGGCTGAGTGAAATCGCAGTCAGCACTACATGTTTTCTCATCAAGGGGTTTACACGACGCGGGTTTGGCCCTTGAGCACTCAGCACACCCACGACAAGGATGGAATCTTTTTCTCTCTTTTGTATGTGTGTGTGAGGGGTGTGGGTGAGTGTGTATGAGGGTGTGTGTAGGGGGGAAGGGGAAATTATATGTATGTGTATGTGTGTGTGTGTGTGTGTGTGTGTGTGTGTGTGTGTGTGTGTGTGTGTGTGTGAAGGAATTTGTGTCGGTGTGTGGGTGTGTTGAGGGATATATGTGTATGTAGCTGTGGGTGTGTATTTATGAGTAGGTGGGTGTGTGGGTGTGTGTGGTGTGTGTGGGTGGGTGTGGGAGTGTGGGGGTTTTGGGGTGTGTTTTTCTCCGTGTGCCTCTATGTGACCACTATAATTCAAGTAGATTCGAATCGGATTGAAACCAAACTTTTGTCCAAGACTGAACGTAAGGTAAGGGTAAAACGAAAGGATTTTGAGAACAATCAGTCAAAGGTCAAGGTAAAGGGGAAGGTCAATCCATAGTTTTAATCAGATTTGGACCAAAGATGGATTAAAGGGCTGAAAGGTAAACATGTGACCCAATTTGAGAACAATCTGTCAAAGTTCAAGATCACAGGGCAAGGTCAAACGTTTGGCCTTGTAACTTACTGTAGGGCGCAAGGGAGTGGCTGATACACTCTCTGGGTTTCCTTTTTAATCAATTGTGAGTTTTGCAGCTTATATTTTTCCGGCTTGTGGTTAAAACCTTAACTGATGACACTGTGGAGTCACTACATTTACTGATTTCTTCTGTACCATAATATTATATACATGAATAAATAAACACACACACACACACACACACACACACACACACACACATGTATGCATACCTATGTATAATATGTGTGTGTGTATGTGTGTGTGTGTGAGAGAGAGAGAGAGAGAGAGAGAGAGAGAGAGAGAGAGAGAGAATGTGTGAGGAGAGACTGGTTATGGTTCGGCCACTTTTTTGTTTAATATTTAAAAAAAAAAAAAAACAGCCATTAATAGGAACCACAATTCCTTAGCTCCAAAATGTAGTAATATCCTTCGGCTGATAAAAATTTTCAATATTCATAGCTTTAGTTTCTCAAATTCTTTGTGAGGGCGTCACAAAAAAGTGCTGTCAAAAACGTCCGACCATCCCACACTCTCGAGATGGTTCGGCCACACATAATACTTCTCTGTTTCGTTCAATATTATGAGTAGTTATTCGTAAGCAAAATTCTAATAATACTGTCATATTAGTGTATTCAGCACAGATATTGTTCCATATATTACACCAGATATTTCTATCTATCTATCTATCTATCTATTGCCAGACTCCTCAGGCCCCTAAGGGGTGGCCACAAACAAATCGCCTCCACGTCGCCCTGTCCAATGCCACTTCACTGCCTTGCTCCCAGCTCACACTCTCTCTCCCATATACCTCTCCACTCCATCCCTTCATCACATCGTCCGCCAGACATTCCTGATTGCTTAAAATATTGTTACTTCGATACTGTGGAAAAAACTAATTTCATGAACTGCCGATTCACAATTTCTCTCTCTCTCTCTCTCTCTCTCTCTCTCTCTCTCTCTCTCTCTCTCTCTCTCTCTCTCAGTATTTACTTGTGTATACCATACATGAATAAAACACTCGTACAGTAAAACTGTATGAATTGACAAAAATATTTTCACCATCAGAGAAATAGCTCGACAACTGATAAG
Source organism: Coenobita brevimanus (assembly GCF_032717465.1). NCBI lineage: Eukaryota > Metazoa > Arthropoda > Malacostraca > Decapoda > Coenobitidae > Coenobita > Coenobita brevimanus. The sequence goes on from NC_137048.1 coordinate 21,705,978, forward strand.
CACCCCCGCTCTCCCTGCCGAACCATCCCGAAGCTATATAATTACTTCTGCTGGCATCGAAAGTTCTATAGCACCATACCGCCGCTATATCTTCAGGTTATGTTTCCATACAGTATATATTCATGGTGGTAAAGCTTACGTTAATCAGCTGAAAAATTATACATGAGTTGCAGAAACTCAGAAAATCCTTGTTACATTTGCTGGTGTGGCCGTCACTGCCGTCTGCTTCTGTCATTTCTATAGTAAACAGCTCTTGCACGTTAGCACAAATTCTGAAATATTTATCTATATCTATATATTTATCTATCTACCTGTCTACATCTGTATCAATATCTGTCTATCAATCAATCTACTGTATATATCTATATCAGTATCTATCTATCTATCTATCTATCTGTCTGTCTATCTATCTATCTATCGATAGGTAGATAGATAGATAGATAGATATGCAGATGTGTGCGGTGTGTGTGTGTGTGTGTGTGGGTGTGTGTGCGTGTGCGTGTGTTTTGGATGCCTGTGGATAAATTTGTTTACATGTATTTGTGTGAATTTTTAATATATTTAATTATTTATGTTACCGGACCCCTGACACACTTAGATAGCTAGAACCCTAAAGACCAGCGTTCCCCCTGCACATCGTCTGTTGAGGACTTCATTTCCTAATATTTCATTGGGTGTGTGCTCCTTAGCATTGGCACTTCAGTTAAATCATTTATTTTGATTTTTTTTTCTACATTATGGCACAGCTCTTTCTCCCTGTCACTTTATTTAAAGCGCTTTTACTTTTATGTCTATAACCAGGTTTTGTATATGTCTTTGTACTTTTCTATACCTGAATATGCGTCACAGTAGAGGTAAAGGACATTAATGTATAAAGTCAATGTTTGCCTTACCCTTTTTATAAAAGCAGACGACCTCTAGAATAACTGAATTGTTATAGCTCTCCATTAGCCGAGTGAGATACGGGACAATATTCTCTGTGTACAAGAATGATGAAAATCTGATTTTTTTTTTTTAATTGTTTATACATCGTTTTCTTATGGATATCATTTTTTTCAACAATTCACGTCACTGAATTTTTTTAAAAAATATTTTTTCTTGTTTGTCCAGGAATGAATGTAAAAATTAAATGAAAATATTTGTTCTCGCTGCCGGCTGGATGTCACCATGGAAACTGCCTGAACAAAAGGCGAGTTGATGTCAATAGCGGTGAGCTAGTGGACAGAAAATAATGTTATCTCTGTATTGTGAGGACGGTACGTGTGTGTCAGTGAGAGGACTGTGTGTAGAGTATTAAAAATAATGTCAGTAGTTTACTAAGATTTCTCCCAAACTATTTCATTTATTGGCCAGCTCCTTGCAGCCTTTATTGTTAGTCGGGATTTCTTTCTTTCTTTCTTTCTTATATTCTTGTGTTCTTTTATTTGGCCAGCTCCATCCTGCCGTTATTGTAAGTCGCGTTTTCTTTCTCTCTTTCTTTCTTTCTTGTATTATTTCTTTTGGCAGGCTCCATGCTGCCCTCATTGTTAGTCGCATTTTCTTTCTTGTATTCTCTCTTCTTGTTTAACTGTGGTAGGCATTTCTGTCATTCAGAATTTACTGATTCCAACCATACTTGGACGCAATGACCAGCCTAAGACCTAGCTCTGTCCGCAATATTTTGGTTGCTAGGCAACTACTCGTTGCCCAGCGGCCGAAACCCGATTTTTCGCAAAATTTCACGATTTGAGCCGCAGGAGCATTACTAATGGGCGTAAAAATATCTGACTTCTTTAGGCGTAATCTTGAGTCATTCTCTATCGTAAGTGTGCCATCCGTTTTTCCCCTCTCTCCTCTAGCTTTCGAGTGGCAACCCTGCAAAGATTGGCCTCAGCTTCCCTAGCAACCACTACTGGTTTTCAAAAATGACCCCCTAGCTTCCCAGCAGCTCAGTGGAATTGAATGAATGTTTGCATGCTTATAGACATTGACTAGTACTACACCTTTCTGTTGTACACATATGTGCTTCATTGGTCAGGTCAGGGGTCAAAGGTCATAAAATGCAAAAATGGCAAAAATAACTAAAATCACGACTATGCTTATGAGAAATGCTAAGGTTCCGAAGATGATTAAGCCAGGGCCTTGATTCTTCGGCGGAATGTTGTGCTGGAATATCTTCATACAAGAAAGCCATTTAGTGTCGAAACTCACTCCGAGTTGCTGGCAGCGCCACCTAGAAACTGTACCTCTCATGGGCCATTCTGCAAATTTCAAGTTTCCTAGCTCCACAGTGGGTGGATGGAATCAAATGAAAATTTGCATGCTTATAGACGTTAATGAGTACTATAAGTGTGCTTCATACATGCATGACCTATATCTGCCCGGTCAGGGTTCAAAGGTCATCAAGTGCAGCAAATATGAAAAAGTTGTGTGAAACGCTAAGGCTCCGAAAATTATTAAGCCAAGGCTATGATTCTTGGATGGAATGTTGCACTGGAGAACCTCCATATAGAAATGACATTTACTGTCGAAAATCACTTCTGGTCGCTGACAAACTTTGGCCCGCTTAGAGCTTGCCTTTGTTGCCTACTGGCTTGTTGATTCTTAATTGTGAACTGGGTCACAATATTCAATGTAAAATGAAAATACTCTACAGTATATAATGGTGAATTGTAAGCAAAGGATTTTTTTTTCAATCTCAACCCTCCTATGGTCTGGAGAACTCTAGCATTTTATTCCAGCTAATATCAGGCACTTTTCTTTCACCTGAGAGTCAGTTAAAGGAATTTGGTACCATTAACCTTAGTGTGGCTGGGGCAGCTTTATTCTCCTACGTCATATAATGTCAAGCGATTTTAATCAATTAAATGTAAATCATAGGAAACACAAAGTGTTACATAAATATAAGTAAGTATCGGAACTGTGGAAGACGTATACTGTATGAGCTTTGTGTGATATAGATGTCAAAAGACTGTGTGCTACCGGGTACAGTGATATTTGGGGTACAACATCAAACATATTCCTCCCCCTCACCAAGAGAAATGGTTAGAACTTTAAGTAAAGAGAATGTTCGTATTAACAAAGCCTTGGTAACTGCACTTATTATTTAGGCCTATGACAATAAAGACAGCCAAAGCATTTGGCCACGAATGCGTCTCGCCTGACATTACTAATAAACTAGATAAGTAATCTCTGCTAAAATAAAAATAGTTGCAGTTATAATATGGAGCCTAATTAGGAAGGGTGTTATCCAAGTACAAACTAAGGTTCAACTTTATATCTGAATCTGTTCTTCAGGTAGGCTATACAAAACAAACGTGTTTTTGTCACTTGGAGATAAGATATGGTAAAATGTGTTCTGACTAAGGCCCCTTGGAAGTCGGAGGCGTATCATCGTAGCTTCGCCAAAATCTAAACAGTTCAGGTCACACATCCCAGGATACTGCCCACAATGATTGGTTACAATATGACCACTTGATTTTGAGATATTTTGGAAACACACACACACACACACGCACACACACACACACACACACACACACACACACACACACACACACACACACACACACACACACACACACACACACACACACACACACACACACACACACACACACAGGCAATTATATAATCGCCTAGCTAGGCGACCGAAAATAGACATACACACTTTCATTTGAAAGTACAGTATGACACATGCTGAACATCCTTCCGTGTGCCCTTTTCACAGCAAAGACGCTGCTGCTGCTGCTGCTGCGTGTAATGTGTAAGTACACGGTATTGCGATGGCATACAGCCACTGACGAAGTATATCTTTATATCTGTCGGGAATACAAAAATTAGTATAAAGTGTTGACCTCTTGTGGCGAAATAAAACCAACAGTCCAACACCGTGATTCTGTCACATATATTTTTCACCTGTGCTCGCGGAGGGAGAGAGGGTGCTACAGGTGTGTTCTAAGGGACAATCTCTCTCTCTCTCTCTCTCTCTCTCTCTCTCTCTCTCTATCTATCTGTGTGTGTGTGTGTGTGTGTGTGTGTGTGTGTGTGTGTGTGTGTGTGTGTAATACATTATCCTAATACATTTCACAAACCTAGGCTAAAAAGAAAAAAAAAAAACTTTACCAATTGAGTAAAAATCGTACAATAGGAAATTTTCAAACATGTGTTCTTGGTTTTCATTCAATGATTGTTATGCTTACATTGTTTCGAAAAAAAAGAAAAAAAGAAAAAGAAAAAGAAAAAGAGGGACGCAAACCCCCTGTAACCCTCCTCCTACATCTGCAACGAAGACAAATACTTAAATCGACACTTGTTAGAATAGAAGCACCACTAATTATGACGTATTGCACTCGAATAATAACCACTTCTACACGATGACGTATCTTTTTTTTCAACAAAGGAAAGCCCCTGGTAGCATAGGGGTTGATGAAGGCCGTATGTAACCCCCTTCACTTGGGAAAGTACAGTATATCCTAAAGTGAAATATATCGTCTGGAGATAGGAAGACTGAAATGAGTAATACAAAAGTACTAGGTAGATTTGGAACCACCACGGCCGTAATATGGGGAGACTAAATGGATTAATCATGTAGTTATATGGGCAGACAAAATCCCAGATATTTTTTCATGATCAGACATATTACCTAAAATTTCAGTGTTGATCAGTAACTGGATGTCGAGTGTGATTTTGAGTGTGCCGGCTGTAAGTGTTGGGCGGGGTGGAGTAAAGTTGAACATACCATGGGCAGTCTAGGAAGTAAACTTAGTCTGCGCTGGTGTTAGCAAGAATGCATCAACTGACAGTGAGAGTGTAACAATGTAAAAGCAAATAAATCATCTCCTTAGTGAACAGGCCTCAGCATATGGAAGTATTTTTGCGGCAGGTGCAACTAAGATTAAACTTTAAATTTTTGGATGTAGTTGAGATTGTTTTGTAACAGATCATGTTCACGACCAAGTCAAGTTTAGGAGAAAAAGTAAAAATTTGGGGAGCCTCTGTATGCCAACTAAAGGTCACCATTTTATATGTAGCGTATTGATTGAAACAGCAGCAGGGATGAGAGAAATTCGAACACATAATCTGAAAGAAGTTGAGATAAAGGGATTACAAACGAGACCCAGTTTCGCTAAACTTATACAGCGCGTACGTAGGAATTCCTGTAAATGGTGAGAGGTTGAAGACTATTCGATTAAATGATGGCCTTTATTTTCGTTTATATTATTTCGGGAAGAAGCTGCAACAAATGATCGATGAGCTTGAGCACAAGTCTGAAAGTAGTATCACAGATATGTACGTGGAAAACGAAAATTATTCTTAATAGATATGTTCAGGTCTTTCCAATAAAAATAGCTGCTGCTGATGATGATGATAATGATGATGATTGATTCATGATTGATGACGATTGATTAATGCTTATGATTGATTCATGATTGATGACGATTGATTAATGCTTATGACTGATTAATGATTGATTGGTGAATGACAGGGGATGGTTCATTGATGATGATTGTGTATGATTCATTGATAATGTTTGACTGATGATTGATTGATGATCATTGAATCATAAAAATTTGTTGACGACAATTGATTGATGCTTGATGATGACTGACCGATGATTACTGATGATGGTTGACTGATGACTGATTGATGATAATTGATCGATGATTGACTGACGATGAATGATTGACTGATGATGATTGATTGATGATGCTTAATTGATGATGATTGATTACGATGAATGATTGACTGATGATGATTGATTGATGATGCTTAATTGATGATGATTGATTGATGATGCTTAATTGATGATGATTGAATATGGCTAATGGTTATTGATGGTGATTGATTGGTACTGATTGATTAATTGGTGATGACTGATTGATGATTGATGAATGATTGATGCTGGTTGATTGATAATGGTAAATTGATGATGGGTGATTGAAGACGATTGATTGATAACAAATGATTGATGATGGTTCATTACGACTGACTGATGAATGATAGACGATTATTGCTTGATGGTGACTGATTGATGAAGACTGAATGATAATCATTGAGTGATGATGGTTGTTTGATGATGGTTGATTGACGATGGTTGATTGAGTTAATTGATGATGACTGATGACAACTGATTGACAACAACTGATTGATGATTACTGGTTACGACGATTGATTGATGATTGATTGATGATGATTGATGGTGATTGATGGTGATTGATGATTGATGACTGATGATGATTGATTGATAATGACTTATGATGACTGACTGATGACTGATCAACACTGACTGATGATGACTGATTGATGAATGACTGATGAAGATTAATTGATGATTGATAATGACTGAGTGATGGCGGACTGAAGATGATTAACTGATGGCTTACTGACGATGATTGATTAATAATTGCTAAGAGACGATGACTGATTGATTGATGATGATTAAAACTGATGACTGATAACTGACTGATGATGACTGAGTGATGATGATTGATAATGACTGATTGATGATGATTGATTTATGACTGATGATTGATTGATGGTGACTGACAATGACTGATTGATGACTGATGATGACTGATTGATGATGACTGACGACTGACTGATCATTATTGACTGATGATGATTAACTGATGATTGATGACGATTGATTGACGATTGATGTTGATTGACTGATGACTGATTGATGATGATTAATTGATTGACTGAAGATGATTGATTGATTATTGATTGACGATTAATTGACTGATGATGATTAATTGGTGACTGACTGATGATTGATTGGTGATGACTGATGATAATTGTTGGATGATCACTGATTGATGATGACTGATTATGATTGAATGATGATTGGCTGATGATTTTTAATTGATGATTGATTGATGATGACTGAGTGACGATTATTGACTGACAGTGATTAACGACGATGATTGACGACGACGAAGACGACGAGGGTGAGGACATTTTTGATCTTATTAACAACCTTCTTAGTAAAGAGAAAGGATATAAAAATTCCGAGTGAGAGAGAGTACTTTTTCATGGTTATTGTTGCAGTTCTTTTGATAACGTTGCAGATTATGAAAGCAGAGTCACAATGTCTTTTCCCCAGTCTTGGTGATGGCCTTGCAGATGTGAAAGGGAAATGCTGAGATGTGAACACCTTGTACTCATTCTCATTGACCAAAGAGCAGTAATCACTTAATGCTGAGCTTTGCCATGATTTTACGCTCTATCACATCTCCGCTTAGGCAGTAATACCACACACTACAGATGCAGGAGGGTGCTGGAGGGGTGTGTCTTCGCGCGGTGGCAGTGACATAGCTGGACGGCTCCACTGCCTGGTTATGCTGCCATCCTTAACTTTTATCCCTGTCATCTGAAAGGAGGATTGTGGACAGCGGGAGGGGGGCAACATTAGCCTGCAGCCTAATGGACTGATATTCAATTGAACCTGGAGTTACACCAATAACATAAATAACAACAATTACTACTACTACTACTGCTACTAGTACTATTGTTATTATTACTATTATTGTTGTTGTTGTTGTTGTTGTTATTATTATTATATTATTATTAGTCATTTAATTATTTTTATTCTTCTTCTTCTTCTTCTTCTTATTATTATTATTATTATTTTCAATTTTTATTTTTATTATTATGATTATTATTATTATACTGACGGAGAATTATTAGATGCTAGCAGAATGAAGGACTGCAAAATATCTGGATTATTCATTGCACCAAAACTCGGTAATGGATCACTTGTAGAAGGCTGATTTTAAAATACAATATAAATTCTACTAGTTGTCTGACAGGTGGGAGGCGGCGGCCAAGAAGTTCGAGAAGTGATATTCAGTCTGAAGAGAGAGGGAGGCGGAGGCTCAATCGGTAGAGAGGTGTCCTGCGGTTCTACCGGACCCAAGTTCAAATCCTCGCTGGGGCAGGGAACAGTTTTTGGATTTGAATTTCATGTAAAGCAGACTTTAGCGATCTACCAGAAGACTCGCCGACATGTCGTAAAAGTACCCCCGCTAATACCAATACATCAGTCCTGTATGAGACAGCCCTACCATGTATTCAATATGGACGGTGGGTGTTAGCGCCGAAGTGGTGACATGTGGAGGTGTATGATATGTAGGAGGACTACTGGGTCTTGGGAGGAGGGTGTGAAGCCTATGCCCAGAGTTGAACACATAAAAAAAATAAATAAATAATAAAAAGTGGGAACTGGATTATATCTGAATTTCGTTGAAATACAGTTTACGGATCATCCACAAAACGCTGCGACAAATCATAAAATCACTCCGCTAATATAACCCAACCTATCTTCAGTAAGACAGCCCTGCATGTATTTTACACGGTAGGTTAGTATTAGTGCCAAAGTGGTGCTTTGTGAAGACACTGGCACATACTAGGACTGCTAAACCTCAGGAAACGAATTAGTAAGTCCGTTCCCAGAGTCAGATAATTATATAAAGAATAAATTAAAAAAAATAATAATCGCAATATTCTATGTAACTGAAATGGCTATCCCTTTCTCCACATGCTGTATTACTTGGAGTGGCTCCGTATGAATGGATCTATTTAGTATTAACGTTCACTGCATTAATATTACTCAAATCCGCATACCCCACTCAGTCATGCGAAAAATGTGGAAATAAACTGACTCTATCTCCATGAATGTGGGCAGAACTATCAACTGATTGTTCTGTATGATCACTTGGGTAAATTGGCTACTAATCCATTTACCTGTGTAATCATAGCTGGTGATGAGCTATAGCATTTTTAAACTGCCTGACTGAAGAGGGTCGTTGCAGCAAAGGAACACAAAGCCAGCGACATGTAATTGCGTCCTTTCGTGCCTCTTTGAGAACGGAGACAAGAGGAGTTTGGTTGTTCCTTGCAAACACAAAAATAGCAATACTTTTAACACAGGAGTTCTTACGTACAGCTGTCTCGTTGGTTGGTTGGAACATTTAATGTATTATGGAAATGAGCTGTTTATGTTCACGTTTCAGTGGGTGACAATATTATTCAGTCTTATATATACATACAATTCATCGATGATGCTGTCTGGAGTTACCCTGTAGTGTTTGACGTCAGCGTTCATCGATAATGTCATTACCTACCCTGTGCGGTTTGACTTCAGACCATTATCTTAGATTTTTATTTGTAATATATTGATAATGATTTCCCTCAGTCCTATCTGAAAATGTTTAAAGGGCCGAGCACTATACTGGAATAATCCCTTAACGAAGCGTCTTTCTGACATCATCCAAAGTAGTCGATAAACGGCGACGTAATACTACTCATTGGGGTAATATTCCAGCTCCAAAAACTTATTACAGTTATTAGCCAGGCATCAGGATACTTTATAATTTGATGGGTGTTTTAAATAAGATATGTTCAATGTTGCTGTGGCCATTATGTATTGTCTCTCACGACTAGATTTGCCTTATGTTTGCCTGGTATGTAGTACCCTTCAAATGCATCTGCACTGAGTGGTAAGGCTGAGGTAAGGAACGGTGTTGGTTTGAATTTCGTTAAAACAGACTTTACTGACTTCCCACATGATACAACGACACGTCAGAAACACACCCGCTAATATTAATACACCAGTCCTGAATGGCACAGTCCTAGTAGATTCGATGTGGATGGTGGGTATCAGCGTCAAAGTGGAGACATGTGAAGGTGTTTAGGAAACCACTTATTTTCTTATGCGGAAACCATGTAACAGCTCAATGGACACCTGATGGTTAAAGCGCTGCAACCATATGTGTCCTCAATGGGTTTAAGTCTACAGAATGGTTGGGATTTATTGTTTACATTATGCCACTCGGTGACCGGCGACTGGTCACTCTTCCCATAAATGTTAGGACTGGCTGGTCTAGCCCTGAACCCACACGTTTTTGATTGGGCAATTTGGATCGGATGTTGGATGGATGAATAGTATTCCTAGTACCAGTCACTGTTTCTGTGAAGGATGATTATACCTGTATGCTGTAAGGGGTTAGACCCTTCGATGCTATGACATCATACATTCTAAGAAGTTTAGGTAGGCTGTGTCTATCCCATTCAGTAGGAAAGGTTTGTCGTAAGTTGCATACTATGCTCCAGAAAAAAAGTCAAGGCAGAGCAAACATAAGGCTATGCTGTAAGATGAGAATTATATCAAACTTCGGGATGGATTATCACTTTATCTGCCTCATTTCGGCTCTAACATCTAGAAATAAAGAGCCGCATTCTTTAAACCGAGACTCTTAAGGATAGGGATTCCCCCGCTTTCAAACAACACTTGTTATGCCTGTTATAAGACGAAGGTGTAGTTGGTGTCTTTGACTTGCTGCTGAATGTTGTGTGCAACGTAACATGAACGCTAACTGCACTAATGCTCATAAGTATACCACTCTTAACTGAGGATTTGCGTACACCGACCTCCCCTCAGTTTTAGTAATACGGCCGACAATATCTGCGTCATCTCATATTTTGTCAGCTGTAGAAAACCGGATAGCACTTTTTTTATGTGTACTTGTTTGTAGTGAATATATTCTAGAGCTGTCTCATTCAGAACTGGTGTGATGGTATTGGTGGGAGTGCTTTTTATGACATGATGGTGCAACATCGATTTCTGTTGTAACGGAAGATAACACTGCTCTCTGTTCCAGCCGGGATCGATATCTTGTCCTTTCACACAGCAGATCACTTCTTTAACGGCTGAACCACCACTACTGCAGTCAGGAAGGTGATGCGGTGGTGGACATGTCATCATGGAGGCAAAAACGTCTTGGATGATGATCATAGTGAAAATGACAGCTGTTGAAGGCTTGGTCACAGAAGGATGATGTATGTGATTTCCGTGCAACGAAGAACTTTTCTCGTAGTAGGCTGCGTTCACACCAAGCGATTCGATTCGATTCAATTCATGGAGAATCATTTGATTCGATTCATTTTGAATCAGCGCCGTTCATACCGACAGAATCAAACTGTCAGAATCAACAGGGAGTAGTGCAAAGGCTGACTTGAACGAGGATGGACGTAGACGCTCTTGCTGAAATAGAGGTGTTGCTGTGGCTGAGGCGGCGTAGGCGTAGGCGTCCAAGAAGAATATGGGTGCATGAAATTAATGCAAAAAGACCTGATTTTGGGAGTTTCGGACACTTGTTCCCAGATTTGATAAACAATTCAGACAAGTTTTATGATTATTTTAGGATGACCACTGAACAGTTTAAAATGCTAGTGGAGTTGACTGTACCCAACATAAGAAAACAGAATACTAATTACCGACGTGCAGTTGGAGTTGAAGAAAGGATTGCCATTTACCTTAGGTAAGAAGTGAACTGTTAAAAAGTCTGAAAGTTGGGAGAAGTAGTGTTTCATGCAGTATAAAAGACATCTTTTATTTCTGGTTATGAATACAGAATACATTAAGAAAACATATCTTTTATTTCTGATTGTGCATAGAGTAAAAATAAGTATAAATTCTTTGTTTCTGGTTGTGAATATATTAAGAAAATAGACATCCTTTATTTATGGCTGTGAATACAGTAAAAAAAATAGACATCCTTCATTTATGACTGAACAGAGTAAAAAAATAGACATAATATATTTATCGTTGTGAATGCACCAAAATCATTGTTCCACTTTTTAGCATCATAAATAGCACGTCGCTCTCTCACTAAATTTATCAGGACGTCCGGTAGCATGGTGCTCACTCCTCCACTGAATCGCCGTGACTGATGAAAAAATGGACCCTCGCGCATCAGTGATTCTGAATCGCCTTGAATCGCCATGATTTGAATTGAATTGATTCGCTTGGTGTGAACAGTTCCTATAGGAATTAACATGTCGCATCAAGACGAATCATGAATCGATATGATTCTCCATGAACTGAATCGAATCGAATCGCTTGGTGTGAACGCAGCCGTAGTATATTTTGATGCACGCAGGGAGATCAAAGGCATGCTTTCATGCGGTGTTATGATGTCGGGTTGCCCCCGAGCAACTCTTAAACTCTCATTGATCTTGTGAGTTAAGTCACCCAAACCGGTTCCATAAAGCTCCTTTTTTCCGAAGGGTAGAAAAGTTTTATTGCTCACATATGTAGTTATAGGACGTGCAACTGGCCACACTCGCCTTAAATGTCTTGACTAAATATCCTTGCGGGGGATTCCTGCACTCTATGAGGCAATACTGGATTGAATGATGAATTTGTCCATCACCAGGCAGTTATATTAAGCTATAGAGAACTCCGTCGTGGCGAAAAAGTTAGATGAAGTAGTAGCAGTGGCAACCCCATGCGTATCTGAATGTGAACCCAGTAGACTGCAGACTCAAGTTGCCCTTCTCCTACAGTCCATTATTCTTCTTTCAGGGGATAATGAGGGAGCTGAGGGAAGTTTGTATAACCAGGCAGTGGAGCCACCCTGTTATATCGGTACCACCACGAGAAGGCGTCCTTGTCCAGCACCTAAAAGGCCAGCGATAGCTACCGTATATATATAACCTCTTCATCACCTATAAATTTTGCATCTACTATTTCTCATTCATCCAGCCATCCTCGTTCCTCATTCGTCACGCTTACATTCAGGATTCTCTCTTCCAACGTTCCTGTACCATTCATTACTTCCCTAAGGAATCTACCTCATTATTTTTCACCCACCTTTCTTCGCATCCATTATTTTCATACATCACAACTATTCCGTTTCCACCACCCTATTCGCTCTCTCTCTCTCTCTCTCTCTCTCTCTCTCTCTCTCTCTCTCTCTCTCTCTCTCTCTCTCTCTCTCTCTCAAGCAATGTTTATCCTATTTTAGTCATACTTGGCGGAAAGCTTGAGGATTAGCCAACACTTAGCCCTATCGTTTTTAAGAACACTAGGCCACAAGGCTAGGCAAAAACTTGACCTATCAAAATAAGCTTAAAAGCTTATTTAAATTAAATCGGGGAAAATGTTAATGGTAAAGCAAGAGCGAAGATCAGTTTTAAAAACAATCAGTCAAAGATCAAGGTCATATTTCGACGCGGGTGTTTTAGTTGGCAAAATAGCTTCACAGTTTTGATCCGATTTTTAGTAGAAGGATTATAGGTCAGCTGAATATTATTATTATTTTTTTTTTAACAACAGGTCAAACACCAAAGTCACAAGGCAAAGTCAACTTATCCAGACTAGCAAAACTTTATGGAAGGGTTGAGGAGAAGAAAAGAACAAAAGGATAAGATTTTTTGTTTAATCGGTCAAAGGTAGAGGTTACGGGGCAAATTCAAGGGCCAGACCTTGAAGTCAAGCTGACCTCAAAATTTTGTTATCGTTGAACTCAACTTATTGGAAGGATTAAGGTTCAGGCAAGACTGAAGGAATACAATATTAAGATTAATCACTCAAATGTTTAGGTCACAAGGCAAGGTCAGAATTCGACCAATGTGTCTGTGTGTGAAGAAGATAACTAAAACATTTTTATCTCTTTTATTCAGCTTGATAAATGAAATAAGCATCACTCAAAATGTTGATGTATAGTAGTTTTTTTTTTTTTTTTTTTTTTTTTTTTTTTTAAGAATAGTCGGTCACAGAGCAAGCTCTAACGGCCAGGTCACCTTAAAGTTTTTGTCCGATGTAGATTAAACCTTGTAGACGGACTATACAAAGGTTAAAGTCAGTGGGCAAAATCAACTCAAACATATTTGAACTGATTTAAATCAAAGTTTGTGGAATGGTTATGAATTATGGAAGAATGAAGCAGATCGTTTGTGGGAGTAATTTGTTGAAGGTCATCGTCACAGGGCAAAGTCAAATATTTGGTCCTTAGACCAGTTGGTGGTCGTGGGTGTTACGTTCTCTAAGTTGTCCTTCTTGTTGTTCGTGGGGAAATTTTTTGACATAAACCATCGCCATCTCCATCTCAGTCGTTGCACAGTGCTCATCATCATATGATGTCTTACACCCACTACAGTCCTAGGCCGCCAAGCCCACTTCTGTCCACCAACCCCATCGTTTTCCTTTTACCACTATGCCCATTTCATCAGCACTGAACTTTGAGGAAAAAGAGTTTCATAATTTTTTATACCATAATGTGTTCCCATCCCCAACGCAGTACCTCATACAACATCGAGTCTACTCATCTTGTTCCCCACCAACACCCATCACAATCTTAACCCATCTTACCCATTTCTTTCAGCTCGCCCCAACCATTTGTTATTTCTCCATGACCTTTGATTTCCACCCTATCGGTCTACATGTATCAACAAATCTATTGCATATATGTACCCTTGCACACCCCACCACAAACCACCACCCTAGCTCATCCCGCCCCCTAATCTTCGTCGACCCAACCCTCTACTGAAGGACGTGATTTGACATATCGTGAAAACCATTACACTGGTGACTCTGACTTGTGACACACGAATTAAAATATGAACCGAACCGATATTTATTCACCTAGTTCTAGGCGGACTTCATGAACCTAAAGTCAACTGAAAGGATCTTAATTGCCTCAGTGAGCCTGATGTGTCTGAAATGTCATGAATATGGTAAATATTAACTTAAAAGACTCTAATGCTGACCTGAATACCTATGACAATATGAATTAATCTGATTAGCCCTAAGTGGACGTAAACGAAGTAAAGGAACTTACTTAGACCTGAGTGGCCCCGAACGGCTTAAACTTCTTTGGGTCCGAATGGATGAGAAAGAAATGCCTGAGGGGAACCAAATGACATGAATGGGCTTTATTGAACGTGCATAACCAAACAGCAATAGGGCATGAACTGACCTAAATTATTTTAAACTGATCTGTAGTGACATGACGAAGCCAACATTATTTACACTACTTAAATGGACCGAATTAGACCAGGATAGCGCTGAATGGACGTAGTAGTAGTATATAATAGGAGTAGTAGTAGTAGTAGTAGTGGTGGTGGTGGTATTAGTAGCGGAAGTGGTGGTATTGGTGTGGTAGTAGTAGTAGCAGTAGTAGTAGTAGTAGTAGTAGTAGTAGTAGTAGTAGTAGTAGTAGTAGTAGTAGTTGCTGCTGTTGTTGTTGTTGCTTCTGCTGTATTGTTGTTTTGTTGTTTTATCATTACTTTGTTGTTTTGTTTTATTTGTTTTATAATGGTTTGTTTTTTGCTGCTGTTTTCTTATATTATTTTGTTTTGTTTTTTGCTGTTTTCGTATTGTACTGTTTTGTTGTTTACTACTACACTACTACTACTACTTTTTTTTTTTTTTTTCAAAATCACCTCCATCCATTGGGGAATTATATTGTGAAGATCAAAACCAACCTTCCTAATACAGTTCACCATTTGGAGTTGTAATGTGAAGGTTAACACTAACCCTCATATTACAATCGGTTGGCCCCAAGCACGCCAACGGCTGTGGTTACCAACCATCTACTATCACTATTATTATTTTATTTTATATTTATTGATATTACAATGTAAATAAAGACATTAAACTATTGGAGTCGCTGGTCTTTGCGACTCTCGACCACTGTAGCTTCGTAATCCATACCCGCCAGAGAGACAGTCCTGAGGGCTGATATCATGTGCCCCTGAGACATAGCAGAGCCAATGCCCTCTATATGTGAAGGCCTGAGTCTATTGGCGGCAGCTGGTGATGATGTCACAGGGGGAGTCCGTTAGTGGAAGTCAGAGGGGTGATCACTGTGTCTTCCAGCTCCCCTGTTTCTATGAGTTTATAAGCAATTTTTCATGGCCTGAGGTATCTCTGTATATACAAGGCAATACGTAAGTGACTAGTGATCATGCTGAGCAAGACTTTTGCCATTATTTTTCAGTTTGTGCTGGGAGGTATAATTTCTAGTGAGGCGTCCCTGTCAGCTGGCAGAAATGGCGGACTGAATGTAAACAACGATGGGCGGCTCGTTTCCAGTCGTGACGAACTTCTGTCTCTGGCTTCCCTTGGTACTAAAACCCTAAATGGAATTCCTGAGATGGTCAAACTTACTGTGTATAGAAGAAAATGAGGACGGTGTTGCAGGGTAAGAGTACGGTGCAGAAGGAGGGGTTCAAAACTTCCTCTACCAATATGTGTGTCAGGCAATGTCCACTCAGTAAGGAATAAAGTGGATGAACTGGCGGCCCAGTGCAAATGGAATTATGCATCCTGAAAAACATCAGCTCTCTGCTTAACAGAGACTTAGCTTGACACAGAGAATGACCAAGACTCTTCCTAACAATAGATGGCTTTGAATTACGGATCAACATAACTGGGGAAAAACGGTGGTGGTGGTGTTTGTGCTCATGTAAACAATCGATGGCGCAGGGATATAACTTGTGAACAAGGTTTGTAATGACAATATTGAATTTGTCATTGTCTTTGAGGCCATTCTATCTTAATATTTGTATACATCCCACCTGGTGTTAATGTGACAACTGCTGAAGAACACCTGAATGATGAAGTGTGCAAGATTCAATCTAGTTCTCCAGATGCAGTTAAAATAATAACAGGAAATTTTAATGGCTCACATTTTCCGAACTGTATTCCTCATTACCAACAATATATTCATATTGCTACAAGAGGTGAGAATATCTTGAATCACTGTTATGACATTGGAAAACAAGAGTGTGTCTAAAAAAAATTCAAACCATTAAGACTATCGGACCATGATATGTCTCTGTTAACACTCATTTGTAAGCAAAAACTAAAAACTTCCAAACCTGTGGTGAAATGTGAAAGTGTGAAGCTCTTTGGGGCTGTTCAGATCATACTGACTGGAGTGTGCTGTATGATGTAAATGCTAGTCCTGATCACAATGTTGATGTCCTAAATTCATACATTTCTTTCTGTGCTGGTATTGTCGTTCAAAGTAATATAGTGAAATGCTACCCAAATAAACCCTGGATCACAAATGAACTTAAACAATTGCTGAATGAGAAAAAAGTTGTGTTGTATGCAACGATAGGACAAATTTAAAAACTTTACAGTAAAGAAATTGATATGATTGTCTAATGAAAAAAAATAAAAAATAAAAAACTATGTAGGTATGACAAAAAGGCAGCTTGGAGTGGTCTTAGGATAAGATGACTAAAGTCCCGCTTTTAGGCGGGACAGTCCCGCTTTTTGAACGTCCATCCCGCTTTTTTATTGTGACAAGAATGTCTCGCTTTTTGAGCAAATTATCATAACTGTCCCGCTTTTAGAAACTTACAATTGCATTAGATATAACATGACCTTCTTTTATGAAATTAGGATGAATTAGAAAAATCATGCATAATCCTAACCAAATGAAATACCGAATTACTAATATAAAATCTGTAATGCTCACTAGCTGGTAACTTTGGTCGACCCATTCACTGTACCGTACGGTACACACATCAAAAGCCCTCGGGAGCAGGGGGGTGGTTGCTTTCTCAGGCAGAGGAACTCCTTGAGAGTGAAATGGCTGGGAAGCATGCCGGCACGTGACTGGCTACAGCATAGCTGGGTCTTTCGGGTGTGGGCAATCAGGCAAGTTAGCTGCCTACTGCGACTGCAACACAATGGCGAGGTGTTCAGGAAGTTAGCCAAAGAAACCTTGATGGACTCTGAAAGAACAATAATGGCCCCCAGTCCCGTGCAGCCCTTAAATGGGCAGGGGGTGCTAAGAATCTCACGGTTGCCTCAATTACAATCTAATTCCTTTGTCAATGCAAAAAATACAATTAAAATTGGTAACTGGAATGTGAGAACGCTAAATCATGACGGTAAAATCGATGAGTTAGTGAAGGTTTTTCAAAATTATGGACTTTATATTTGTGCTCTGACAGAAACTAGATTAACTGGAGTCGATAAGTTGGATTTGGAGGATGGTATACGTTTATTGATATCTGGCCGACAGGACGGAATGCATTATCAGGGAGTAGGATTGTTGCTGGGTTGTAAGGCAAATAAGGCTTTATGTGAGTGGGATCCTATAGATGAGCGATTGTTATACGCACGGTTTAAATCAAATCATGGCAACATCAGTCTGTTTGTGTGTTATGCACCTACTAATGATGCACTCGATGAAAGGAAAGACACATTTTATGAAAAGTTGCAAGAAGGAGTAGGAAGGGTACCTAGACATGATGTTTTGATCTGCGTTGGAGACTTTAATGCAGTAATGGGCTGTTCAAATGAGGGATTTGAGGCATGTATGGGTAAGATGGGAGTTGGTAGTAGGATGAGTGAAAACGGAGTGAGGTTTGGAAGCTTCTGTCTAGCAAATGACTTAGTCATCGGGGGCACACTCTTTCAGCATTGCAATATACACAAGACTACTTGGGTGTCGCCGTGTGGAAAATATAAAAATCAGATTGATCACATTGCTATCAGTAGGAGGCATAGAAGTTCTCTGCTAGATGTTCATGTTAAACGGGGAGCGAATATTGGTAGTGACCATCAACTCAGCATTGCAAAAATAAGGTTTAAACTTAAAAATCAGAAGAAGGAAAAATCTGGTGTTGGTAGATACGATATTGTTAAGCTTAGAAGGGAAGGAGAAGAAAAGGAGGAATTCAGATTAGAATGCAGAAATAGGTTTTTGGTGTTGGAAACGTTGGAAGAGGGGGAGAGAAGTGTAGATGAGATGTGGGAGGATGTGAACAAAGTTTTGCTTGAGACTGCTGAATGTACGATTGGAAGGAGACATAGATTCAGAAGAAAGAAATGGATATCAGAGGAAACGTGGGATATGATAAAAAAGAGAGGTGAGGCTAAATTGAGGAGTGAGATGCAATGCGTTGATGAACGAGAGATTGAATTAGCAAGAGCTGCGTACTGGAGTTTGAATTCAGAAGTAAGAAAGTTAGCTAGGAGAGATAAAAGAAGATGTGTGGATGAAAAGGTTGCAGAGACTGAAATCTTAATAAACAAAAATGATGGACAGAGTCAAAGAATAGCAAATGAATCGATTAGAGAACTGAATGGTAATGCAGGTAAACGCAAGGAAATACCAGTTAGAGACAGGGAAGGAAATTTATTGACCAAAGATGGAGATATTAAAAATAGATGGAAAGAGCATTTTGAGACAGTTCTTAATAGACCAATACCACCAGAAGAGGATATACCGTCTGCTCAGGATGATTTAAATATAGAAACAGGAGAGTTGAGGCTTGCAGAAGTGGAGAAAGCAGTAAAACAGTTAAAGAATAATAAGGCACCAGGGGAGGATGGTTTATTTCCGGAAATGTTTAAAGTGGAGGGGGATAGATTAATAATGATCTTGACCAAGCTATTCAATAAGATATGGGTGACGGGGTTACTACCATCAGTTTGGAAGAATGGTGTAATTGTTAAAGTTCCGAAGAAGGGAGACCTGAGTGAATGTGGTAATTGGAGGGGAATCTCTTTGTCACCGATAGCTTTGAAAGTTTTCAGTAAAGTGTTGTTAAACAGGTTGGAGCCGGTGGTTGAGGGTATTCTGAGGGATGAACAGGCTGGTTTTAGAAAGGGACGTGGTTGCAATGATCAGATCTTTATAGTTAGGCATTTGATGCAGCAAGTTAATGAAATGAGAGTACCGTTAAGTCTTTGTTTTGTTGATTTTGAAAAGGCTTTTGATAGTGTTTCGAGAGAGACTATGGGGAAGATCATGAGACATTATCGAATACCAGAGGAGTTTGTGAGGGTCATTATGAACATGCATGAGGACACATTTTGTAAAGTGATGGTTGATGGTTGTCTGAGTGATTCGTCAAGTCCGGAGTAATTCAAGGTGGTGTTCTATCGCCTTTACTATTTATATTGGTCATTGATTACATTATGAAACGCGTTGGAACAGAAACCGGTGCAGGTATACTTTGGGGAGAGAACAGGAAACTTTTGGATTTAGATTATGCAGATGATATAGTTTTGATTTCTGATGGGCCAAAAGAGATGCAGAGAGTGTTGGACTGTTTGGTGAGTGAAGGTCGCAAGGTGGGTTTGGTTATTAATTGTGGAAAAACTTAAATAATCAGTATGAATATGGAAAATGCGCAGGAATGTGTAATTGGAGGTATGGTTGTAAAGCAAGTTGATAGGTTTAAATATTTAGGTACTTATTTAGCCAAGGATGGTTCTTTGAACTTTGAATTCGAGGAAAGGTTAAAGAAGGCTAATCAGGCAATGGGAATGCTTAAAAATATTTGGAATAATAACAATTTCTCTGTGCATACAAAAATCAAACTTTATAAGGTAATGGTTAGGAGTATCTTAATTTATGGACACGAGTCTTGGTACAGCACAGTGACTATGGAAAATAAATTCTTGGTGTTTGAAAATAAAGCACTTAGAAGAATATTAGGAGTTAAGTGGTGGGAAAGGATACCAAATAGTAGAATTAGAGAAATAACGGGAGTGCAGCCGATCGATGAATATGTTAGATTCTCACGATGGAAGTGGCTGGGACGTGTGTATAGGAGACAGGGAATAGTACGAGGTACACCAGGGTGGGTGGCACTTGGTAGGAGAGGTAGAGGAAGGCCTAAAGAGACGTGGGTGAGGACAATGAGACGGGAAGCTGGAGATGAGTGGTGGGGAGATCTTGAGGAGTTAGCACAAGATAGGATGTGGTGGTGTGAGTTCATCGAGGCCCTATGCATCCCCGAGGGTGCCACAGGAAATGATTGATTGATTGATTGATTGGATAAATAAAAAAAAATGGGAACTTTATTTACCCTACATTTACTTTAGTGGCAAGGATATAGTTTACTTAATAATTCCCCCCAAAAACCAAGGCCGTTGTAGTCGTGGGGGGGCTCAGGGGTCTGGGGCTGGGACCTGATGGTGGGGGTGGTTTCCCTATGCCCTTCTTCCCCCCTATACCCTTCTTCCTCCTATACCCTGCTTCCCCCACCCTTGGGTCCCAGTCCTTGGCCCTACTAATTTTGCTTGGTCCTTTTTCTTCTCTTTTCTTCTTTTATTTTCTTTCTTCTCACCTTCCTAAGGTGTGAGAGCCGTGCTGATGGGATGCAAGGCTGTCTCTTTTATGTCAGTCGCTAACGGCCTCAGGGAACCATGGGTACGGTAGCCCTTGTTTCTTTCACCCTTACTCTTGACTCGGGCTCTCAGGAGTGGACTAGTTAATTCCCGCTTGAATAATTAGGCTCACCATGGCCAACAATGAAACTATAAAAAAAAACCCAAGGAGCAACGGGAGATGCTCCTCCAAAACCTTCTCCCGGTCAGGCGGATCCCCCTCCCCCTACTTTTCCGCCTCTTTCTTCCTTTTCCTATCCTTCCGTTTCTTCTTCTCCCCCCCCTCTCCTTCCCCCTCCCCTCTTTCCAAACCCTCCAACAATAACATCAATTTTTGGTCGCCAGACATGGCCAAAATTCTTCAACATTGAACCTATAACAAATGACCTCACGCTCCATCTCTCTCTCCTTCAACAAATAGGTCCCGACGTCACTTTCACATCACGACCAAATGGAGACCGCCTCTTGACTGTTAAAACTGCTGCGCAGGCTGAGAAGGTGAGGTCGCTCACCGATCCCTCTGGTCATCCCATCTCAGCAACTCCAGATCTCCAATTAAACTCTAGTACTGGAACTGTTCTCATTCCCTCATACATAACAATTGGAGATCATAACTTCTCAGAATGTTCCGCAGACATCCAAGCAATCTTGTCTGCACAACAACTACCAGTAATATCTGTTCAGTGCTACACACTTCCCCCCCAGGGGCGCCGCAAGTACTCCGCCAACATTGCCAAAATAATCTTTAAAGACCGCGATTTACCTGCCTCTCTCATCATTGGTGGTACACGACTTGCAGTCAAAGAATATACGCCTCGTCCTCGACAGTGCTCTTCTTGTTGGCGCTACGGCCACCCAGCTAAATACTGCAGGTCAGAGGCAGTGTGCCCAACCTGCGCCCAACCCGGCCACACCTCCTTAGCCTGCGTAGCAGAGAACCAAGTCTGCCCGAACTGCCAAGGCTCTCATGCTGCCTCGTCCCGGAACTGTCCAGTATACATTTTTGAATCGGAAGTCGCAAGGATTCGCTGGAAAGAAGGTCTCTCCCTCCGTGCAGCCCGTCAACGTGCCCGTGATTTAGGATTCTCCTCCCGTGTTACCTATGCTCGAGTGGCCCGGCCTATTTCCACTACCTCTGCCATCTCTCAGTCCTACCATACTACAACCACGACACACTCTAACTGCTTTTCTACCATCACCTTATCTGACACACCTGTCCCCTTGGTATCTCCAGCCACCAGCTCCTTTACTATCTCAACCTCTTTTCCTGTCCATACTCATACCTCCTCTTCACCTACCCCTCTGACTGTCACTATTGCCTCCTCTCCATCTGTCTCTACTCTCCCCTCTTCCACCTCCCCTTCTCCCTCCTCTTGTTCTGCCTCCTACTCTCAGGCCCATTCAGTTTCTCTTTCCAACTCTTTCTCTGTCCTAGACTCTTCCACTCCTACCTCCTCCTTGTCACTTCCGTTGTCCACTCCCCTCTCTTCCCCCCATCGCCCTTCCAGTTCTGCTGCTCCACCCCGCTCATCCTCTTCCCAACACCAACAGATACTTCCTCTGCCACAGCGTGATGCCCGCCGTCTGCCTGCCTCTGGCAAACGTGGGCTGCCTCCCACCACATCGGATACCAAGGGTACCACAAAACCCACACACTCTCCCCCAACTAGTAAAATGCGAATTACTCATCCTTCGCCCTCTGTGACACCAACAACAAAGATCCCTGTCTCAACCCAACGATCAGCTAGTTCCAACCCTATCCGGACTCCTCAAACCACTCCACAACCAGTTCCAGCTCCCCTGTCAACACCACAGATGACACAATCAACAGGTGCCGAGAGTGAAACTCTCTCAGATATTATGGAATACTTAGCAACTCCTTTACAAGAACCACTGAGTCCCCCCAAAATACGTCATACAGCAGAAGTCCATTCAGCTCCTTCCGATCTTCCTCCCACTCCCATCCCTCCTTCCCCTTCTGCCCCTCTTTCATGTTCTAATCCCTCTCCTTTATCCCTCCCTATGCCACCAGGCTATAGCGACCGTCCTACTCATTCACCTCTTCCACACTCTGCTCCTATTCCTACCATTGAACCAACCCGGTGATGTGTGATACCCGTCCAACATAAATTCGTTTTTTACTTTATTTTATTCTTTGTAAATTTTTTGTAACCTTTTACTTTTCTTTGATTTTACTTTTAGTTCTTTTACTTTACTTTTTAGTGTTATAAAATTTTAATAGCGAAGTTTCATGGCCCACCGTAATGATCTACGTTATCTACTTTCAATTCACCATCCTTCAATAGTCTGTTTACAAGAACTCCGTTTGTCTTCCCCACCAGTACCCATACCTGACTATTGTTTCTTGTTTTCTCCTGCTTCTCTTCCTGTTTCCGCCATTTTAGTTCATAACACAGTCCCATTAGAATATCTATCGCTTCACACCACTGTTCCATGTCATTTTGTTCGTGTTTTTCTCGAACAATGGATTACGATAGTGTCTGTATATTTCTCTCCCTCCCAACCTATTGATTTCCCAGCTTTAACCCTTTTATTATCACAATTACCCACTCCAATTTTATTAATGGGAGATTTTAACTGTCGCCACGCTTTGTGGGGCGATGATGTTACAAATTTGCGTGGCCGCCACCTTGAATCTTTTATTTTTAATAACGATTTATCCATACTGAATACGGGAACTTATACACATGGCCTTATTAATAACTATTTATAATCGTATCTGGACAGAAGGTGTTCTTCCCCCCTCATTTCGTGATGCTGTCATTCTCCCATTTCTTAAACCGGGAAAGCAAGGTCATGTCCCTCAAGATTATCGCCCCATTGCTCTTACTAGCTGTCTTTGCAAATTGTTTGAGCGTATGATAAATCATCGCCTTATGTGGCTCCTAGAATCCAAGCAACTTTTGTCTTCTTCACAATTTGGTTTTCGAAAAGCTCGCGGCACCTTAACTCCCCTCCTAAATCTTGAGACTTATATCCGTTCAGCCTTTGCCACTCGACAATCTGTTATCGCAGTGTTCTTCGACCTTGAGAAAGCTTATGACACAGCCTGGCGCTACCATATTTTAAGCACAGTTCGCTCTTGTGGTATTGATGGTAACCTTGGTGTCTTTTTAAAGAATTTTCTATCAACTCGTTTCTTTAGAGTCCGTGTCCAACATACCTATTCAGACTCATTTCCACAATACGAATGTGTTCCCCAAGGCAGTGTTCTTAGCACTACTCTATTTTTATTGGCAATTAATGGGATTGTTTCTTGTCTCCCAGTTGGTGTCCGTTCTTCTTTGTATGTTGATGATTTTGCAATATATGCCTCAAATCCTGACATCTCTGCCCTTGGTGCTCTTATTCAACGTGCAGTTTCCGCTGCCTCAGAATGGGTCACTTCTCATGGCTTTCGGTTCTCTCCTCTTAAGTCTCATGCTATTACTTTTAATCGTTCTCATCATATTCCTCAACCACCTCTTTTTCTTTATGGCTCTCCTCTCCAGTACAAAACCTCCGCTTCCTTTCTTGGCCTTCTTTTCGATTCCCGTCTTACTTGGAAGGATCATATTACCTCCTTGAAAACCTCAACCTTGCAACGCCTCCGTCTCTTGCAAACTTTGTCTCATGTGTCGTGGGGTGCTGATCGAGCTACTCTCCTTCGCCTCCATATTGTTCTCGTTCTCTCCAAACTTGACTATGCTTGCCAAGTCTATTCTTCTGCTTCAGACACCGTCCTCCAACAACTTGATTCTGTACATCATCACGGTTTGCGTCTGGCTCTTGGTGCCTTTAAGTCCTCCCCAGTTGAGAGTCTGTATGCTGAATCAGGAGTTCCATCACTCTTCCGTCGTCGCGCTCTTCTTTCTCTTCGTACCTATGCTAAGTTGCACTGTTTTCCTCATACCCCTTCTCTACTTCCTCCCAGTCCTGACCCAGGCATATTTTCCACTCCTAGGACCAAGCCACCATTTGCAGTTCGAACCCGTACTCTTCTCTCGCGCTCCTCTCTTACTGTTAGTAATGTTTTTCCTTTCCGCACTTGTCTTTTTCCTCCATGGTTACTTCCTCGACCCCACATTTGTTCTTCCATTTTCCCTTATTCCAAGTCCAATTCTCCTCCTTTCATTCTTCGTTCTCGGTTTTCAGACCATCTCTCCCAACATTCCTCTGCAGTCCCTATATACACTGATGGTTCAAAAACTCCTGCTGGCGTTGGATTTGCGATACTCTTTCCTGACACTCTTTATCATTTTAGCCTTCCTACCTATGCAAGTGTTCTAACAGCAGAATTATATGCCCTCTTGTTTGCGTTGCGGTATATTTGTCATGCCTCTTCTTCCTCATTTGTGATATTCTCTGATTCATATAGTGCTCTATCCCTTCTTCAGTCACCTTCGGCTTCTCACCCTCTGGTTCTTCGTATCTTGGAATGGTTGTTCCGTATCTCCTCCCGTCGTAAAACAGTCCAGTTCTGTTGGGTCCCAGGACATGTGGGCATCGCAGGCAATGAACGTGCTGATCAGTTGGCTCGCATGGCAGTTAGCAGGGATGTCTCTCCTTCCTTCCTCATTCCAGTCTCTGACCTTCTTCCTGCTCTGTCATCCTTCCTTCAGCACCGGTGGCAGTCTTGTTAGGACTCTATCACTAATAACAAACTACGTGTTGTTAAACCGTTTATTTCTCCTTGGTCGACCCCTTGCCACCGTAATAGGAGGTGGGAGACGGGTTTAGCTCGCCTCAGAATCGGTCATACACGACTTACCCACTCTTATTTGATGTATGGTGATCGCCCTCCCCTTTGTACTCGTTGCAATACCATTCTTTCTGTACGCCATATTTTCCTTGATTGTCCACTTTACACACTACAGCGACGTATTGCATTTCCATTTTTGTCTCACCTCCAACGTCCCCCCCTTCTTGCAGACTTTCTCCGAGTCATTGTATTTTTCCCTCCATAATATCATGTCCTTCCTTACCTCTATTGGTCTTCTTTCCGACATCTAATTCCGTTCCTTATTTCAATAGCCCCATCTGTGATATGATATACTCCTTCCACTGACCTATTTCTTCTGGCCCACCCAACGTACACAACTTGTAGCCGATGATCCGGCTTTGTGCTGGATTTTGGCACTAGGTTCTTATTGTTCTTCTTCTTCTTACTTAATAATTACATTTGGGGGTATTTTGGGGGGATATTGTATAAAGGTTTGGGGGGATTATGAGGGGTTTTCATATTTCTCTGGTGGGGGAGTCTGGCAATTATCTGGGAACCCTGCCGAAGAGACGTTAGTACTTAGTGTTTGATTAGCAGCCTCAGTTTGAGGTGCAGCGGAGCAGCGGTCGCTGTCACATTAGTCAATATCTATCTGTCTATCTATATATTATATATCTATATATATCTATCTATCTGTCTATCTATCTATCTATCTATCTATCTATCTATCTATATATATATTTATATATATATATATATATATATATATATTTTATATATATATATATATATATATATATATATATATATATATATATATATATATATATATATATATATATATATATATATATATATATATATATATATATATATATATATATATATATATATATATTTCACCTAAAGGGTTTGTCTCTTTTATCCATACTCTTGTAACTCTACACTTTTATTAGTCGTTGTTGTACATTTCAGTATATATATTGTATAGGTTTATGTTGTATATGTCATGTTTTATAGTGTATTGTATCTATATTACAGTCGCTGATGATGTGTAAGGATACACGAAACGTCCTACGAAAAATGAAAATAAATAATTAATAAAATATAGTTACGGCATGGATCTTGGACATATTATCTACAACCTGAATCATAGTGTAAAACAATGTGTAAGAAAACTCGAAAAGATCAACAGAAAAATAGTGAACAATGGCTACGCCTTGGTCTTTAATGATTTTTGTATAAAACATTCTGCCTAAATATACTAATATATATATATATATATATATATATATATATATATATATATATATATATATATATATATATATATATACAGTATATATACACACACACACACGCACGTGCGCGCGCGTCCCGCTTTAAGCTCCAATAAATCTGGTCACCTTATCTTGGAAAATCACTAGTTTTACAAAGAAAGCAGGAATGCCGGATGTACAGAATCCTGAATATTATTGTAATGACCTAAGTAACTTCTATTGTAGGTTTGACATCCATGACTTTTCCATACACCAACACACCATCTCCGAATTCTTGAAAACAAAAAATGATGAGCAAATATTTTTAATTCAGAATGACATCATGGACAGCTTGAAGAGGGTGAAATGCAGAAAAGTGGCTGGATCTGATAAAGTAAGTGCAAAGGCGGTTTCTTTCGCAAGGAACAACTAGCTCCAATTCTGTGTGAAATATTCCAATGCTCTCTAAACGGGGCATACATACCGAGACTGGAAAATTTCTGAGATAGTTCCTGTTCGAAAAACCAGGACACTAAAATGCCATAATGATTATCAACCAGTGGCTTTGACATGTAATTTTATCAAATGTCTTGAACATGTTATCAACAAATTTTTGTATGAGCAGGTTAAATATAATATGGATACTTTACAGTTTGCTTACAAACAGAAAAGGTGTATTGAAGATGCTACACTATCACTCATAGATTTTGTTATAAACTTTATGGAAAATGTCAGCACCAGATCAGTTAAGTACTTTGCAAAAATATGATTTGTTGGTTTTTCAAGTGCATTCAGCACCATACAGCCCCATCTTTTGATGAAGAAACTAATTTCATTGAATGTCAACTCTTATCTTGTGGATTCATGATTTCACATACCCTAGTACAAGTATGTTAAATTTATGGGTAAAAATTCAAAACAGTCTTAAACAGAGGGGCCTCACAAGGTTGTGTGCTATCACGACTTATGATTACTCTTATATGGTACAAGTGATTGTAGTCGTGTACATAACTCCTGCAGGCTTTTTAAGTAGCCTACAGTATGCTGATGATACTGCGTTAGTTTCTTTTTGTAAGAACAGTTATCTTATTTGCAGACAGGAACTAGACTATTTTACTAAATGGTGCAAGGGCAACTTCTTGGAGCTCAGTGTCCGCAAAACTAAGGAAATGGTAGTTGATTTCAGCAAGGCACTAATAGCAGAGTAACCCTTGATAATTAGTAACTATACTTAAGCTGTTCACCGAGCCAAACGTAGTTAGCTTTCTGAAATACCTAAAAATAAGCTGGTGGCATCCCTACAAGTTCTAGGTGATACCAACTTTGACATAACTTACACTATAGAAGTTTTCGTTTCTTTTTGTTCTTTGTTTTTCTTTTTGTTTGTCAGAGTAAACTAGATATGACTAGACTGTTTCTGTTTTGTAAAGTTCTATGTTACTCTTCATACAGTATTCGTACACCCATTGCTATCACTCCTTAGGATAAAAATGCTAAGCTTCAGTAGCATTATTAATTTCCTTTACAGTGTCAGTGTAACCTAACCTAATGAATAATATTATACTTGCCAGAGGTAAGTGCTGACAGAAAGAGTTATAAGAAAGTAGTCAATAAATGTAAGACGAAGGAATGAGGTAAGTTGTATGAGCAACAGTGGCAAGCGAGTGGCGGCGCGGCGATTGGACCCACCCTGTGACGTCACCAATCTCACACTCACGCCTTCACATAGAGATGGCCTTGGCAGAGCAGACCTCACGAGGGAGAATGACAGTTGACATCTCATCCAGGCCATAACAGAACTCTGCGGTTGACGTTTCTTCTCAGAAAGTACCTCTGCCAGTCTCGAGTAGAATCTCACTGCCTCTGGACCCATCCCACCTGATGTCATGAACACAAGGGGAGTGAATCGACCGTGGTCCACATGTTGGATCCTTTCTTGATAATTTTTTTTTTTCTTGTTCATTCCTTTTGTTCGAGAGACAGTTCGCGATGACACGCTGCCATGGGATCGAATATCCTGATGTCGAAGAACGCCCTCTGCCCACGTGTCCAGAAACCTCAAGCACTGACATCCACTCTTGCATCATTTGATGTGTTTGCTGTTCTGTTGGTGAAGTGCTCGCCGTCCAGGGGTAACAGAGCTGGCTCAATCGTGACATCATGGCATATTTCCTGCAGCATTTTGGCAATGAGGTCGAGTACTTCATCGTGTCAGATGCAAACAAAGCCTCCCTTCTTGCATACCATTGCATGGTTTGCATTAAAGGCAGTGCCACAGGCACAGTGTTGAGGTAGATTCTCTATTGGCCACCCATATCTCAAGGCTATGGCGTCAATAAATTCTTGTTTGTTGAAGTGGAAGCCTTTTGCCTTGAGAGGCAGGGTTGTGAGCCAGTTTGATGCCCCAACCTCCTGTGCAGTTTCAACTCTTCTGCACTGCTCTGGTGTTAGATGTTCAATTATGTGCTGCAGTTGGTCTTTTTGTCTTGCTTCACGTTCCTTGCTTATCTGTGTCTGTATGTCTTTCTGCCTTTGGTGATCGATCTCACTCGTCTCAACCTGGGCGCAGATCTTCTGTGACAAGGATTAGGTGAGTCGGTGAGCCTGAGTGAATTTCTGTGTTCATAGCTTGCCACGGCTACTGGATTTATAATGCCAAGGCCTCCCATCCTGGGTGGTAGTGCTGGTAGGTCCCTCTCTTCTGGTGTGGGGATGTGGCCATTGGTTAGAGATGGGACGAATGAATCCCTGATTGCATCCTCCAGTGGTTGTAGCAGCAACTCGATGTCTGGTATGGTCCTCATCACGAAGGTCCACTTGTGCTTTACACCATAGGTAAATGCACTGTATGCTACATGGGGTTCTGTTTTTGCGTGGCTGGATAGTGTATGAATTTCTTCTACCCATATCTTTACCTTATCACTCACATGTTTGTCTTTGAATTCCTTGGTTCCAATCACAGCCCCAAGATGCCTCTGACCTTCCTTGGTCACTATCACGTTTGTGCCTCTAAATGCTTCCTGTGCATCTTGATAGTAAGCTGGTTTCACGATCAAGATGGACTTACCTGCATTAGGGTAGTAACTTATTTCAGGGCCATGAGATGTTACAAGGTCCCACCATTTCCTCACATCCTCAACCTTGCCAGCACCCGCGAGATCATCTGCGTAGGCTACCTGTTTTACATTGGTGGCCTCGTATTTGATCTGTTGTTGCAGCACTGTCATCGCCAAGGGGTACATAGCCATGGCAACGGGGTCCCCCTGGGTAGTTCCTTCTGTGGACTGGATTACACCGACATCGTGAGCAGTTGTCTTACCCACAGTGTAGAGGTCTGCTGGTTCCTTGTAGGTGTTTTCCACATATTGGGCTAATGCTGGGCATTTAACCTTGATATTGTGCAGCATTGCCTCCCGGTTGATGGAATTAAA
The DNA here is from genome assembly GCF_032717465.1 of Coenobita brevimanus. Taxonomy (NCBI): domain Eukaryota; kingdom Metazoa; phylum Arthropoda; class Malacostraca; order Decapoda; family Coenobitidae; genus Coenobita; species Coenobita brevimanus. The sequence goes on from NC_137048.1 coordinate 21,736,302, forward strand.
TGCATTTGAGACCAACTAATAATACTGCCTGACAGTCCTCTTCCCCAAATATTTTCCTCATGGAGTGAACTGCTGCCTCACCTCCTGCCTGCTGGCCTGCACACACTTGGAGGTTGCCAACTGCCTGCTTCACATCATCTTTCACCACCTCCATGATACATTTTTCTATAATCCGTCTTAAGACTTCACCCACCCCAATGGGCTTGCATCCAGGATTCTTATCAAGGGGGATTAGTCTGCAAGCCGTCAGTGCTTCTATGTTACTGCACTGACTTGAAGCCAACTTCCTTGCCAGTGATGCAATGGTGTTACATAGGTCTGTTGCTGCCTCCCCAAACTTGATGTTACTGAGGATTACTCGCCAAGATTTTGCATCCAGGCCTGACGGTCCTGCCCCTCCCTGTGTGTGCATTGCCTTCCGCCACACCATATCTCCAGTTATCCTGTCATATGTGATGGGATTGGGAGGAGTGTAGTTGCCGTCAAGCTTTGACTGGGCACTTGCTTGTCGTGCAGTCGGGTGTTTTTCTTTTAGTTGTTGCATTGTTTTTTCCGACAGGTCCAGTACTCCGTTTGTTGATTCAGCTGACAGGGATCTTGTTGCCATCGAGACCTTCCCCTGTCTCATCTTGCTGCCAAAAATCCTTGCCACATCGTTCGTATTCTGATTTCTTCTGCCTCCGTTGTTTATTCTCATCTGCAAGGCCCTTGCTTCAAGTAGGTTGTCGATTTCACCTCTTTTCCATGTTTCAACCCGCCTTTGGATGGCCTTAATATTTTCTCTTGGGCGGGTCATGTTGAGGAAGAGATGTGGTATTAGTGCAAGGACCTTAAGAGAGAATGAGGCAATGGGTGTGTTATTGTTGTAGTTGGCTATCAGGCGAGTGATTTCCTTGATCATGTTAGTTGTAGCATTGCATTTAGGAGGTTCAAAAAGGTTACCGATACTTGAGGACCATCCAACTATTTCATTATATGTGGTGTTCACCCAGGTTACTGCATTTTCTCGGGATTTGCCCATCCAGTATATGGGACGACCTTCTCGCACATACCTGTGAGGCTGTTCTGCTTCCTCGTTGTTTGTGTCACTACCGTTCTGAGGATGTATAATAACCTGGATGATTCACTCTTTCATGCACTCCTCTATGGTGGTCTTCATCCTGAGTTTCATTTCTATTATAATCTTCATGATGTTCCTCACTCCCAACTTCACTACTATTCACTTCCCCGTGGCGATTTAACCCACCCAGCACTTCCATATCTCTCGCATCTTGGCGTCCATCCCTATCCCTCGCCTCACCACGGGGTCTTTCACCGCCACGCATGTCCGTGTGATCGTGCATGTTGTCAGTGACCGCCCCATCAATTTCCATGTCAAGTGCTGCTTCTGGTGGGCTGTGATTCCCTAACACATTCATACAGAAAGGTCCCATCCTACAGTATGTACACGGCAACCTGTTTGTTGCACATGAGCACCTGATACACTTATGCTGGCTACTGGAGCACTGACAACAATACTGTGGCATGGCCATGGTGTTAAAGTTTTTATTCTGTGGTACAGTATTAATAATAATGATTATGGCTACTTTTTGTAGTACTTTTAAATGAATATTAAATATAATGTTATTAGAACTACTGTTTTACTATATGAATTTTAAATTTAGATTTGATATAAATGAAAAATGTGCTTGTTTTACTTCTGTTTTTTGTAGATAATATGATTAAGTTTTGAAGCAGTTTGCTCGTTTTCTTCTAGTTTTGCATATCAGTTAATATCTAATTGTTCTGCCTTATACTAATAATTGACTGAACTGATAATGTTATATATCGAAAGTTTGATATGAAGTAAAACAACGCTTCTTTGTTTAAGGGTTAAGTAGGTGGCCAATGGGTGTGGTGCAATAACGTGGAGCCTTGTTTATTGGTAATGGGTCTTCAGGCGTTACGGTGTAGGGGTGAGGGTGGTGTGTGTGTGTGTGTGTGTGTGTGTGTGTGTGTGTGTGTGTGTGTGTGTGTGTGTGTGTGTGTGTGTGTGTGTGTGTAGTTTAGTGATATTGGGTCTTCGGGCGCTATGGTATAGGGGTGAGTGTGGTGTGGTGTGTCGTGTTGGGACACTGTGTGTGTGCGTGTGTGTGTTGGTGTTGTGACATGTGATTTGTGATGTGTGGTTGTGGTGTGTTGTTGGGGTAATATAGAGGCACCTTGGTTTACTAAGGCACATTGGCATTAACAGGGTTTGTTTAGTATTTCTTTTGAATACAAGAGAGAATTTTGAGAGGGTTGAGTAAGTAGTTCTAGTTTGTAATTTTATGGAGTTTACTTTAGTCCTATTATATAGATATTATATTAAAAATACCCTTATTACTATTGTATTTACTACTGCTACTACTACTACTACTACTACAACTATCACTACTACTACTACTACTACTACTACAAGTGCAACCCCATGTTCAGCTGAAGGTGACCCCATTGTACCGCCAATTTAAATTGCTCCTCTCCTGCAGTCCACCATCCTATTAGAGGGATAAGGAAGTAACTGAGAGACATTTGTATAACCAGGCAGCTGAACTCCGTGGTTTTATCCGTGCCACCACGTGAAGGCATCCCTCTAAAGCACCTGAACAGACATAAATTACCTGAATGGCCCTAACTACTTACACGGCCCTTAGCGTATTATATTCCCGGACAGTGGCTGGAAGGAACAATTATATGAGCCTAAATGAACCTAGCTAGACCGAATGGCCATGAGCAAACCCAGTCTGTTTAGACTGAACCTTATTGGATGATAACCCCTTCAGTCCGGTGATGCTTTTCTTCCGCCATTTTTTGATGATTTTAATAACCTATAGAGAGACTTTTCGAACTGAAGGGATTAGTGTAGCCTTCATGAATCCTATCATTGCATGGCGTCTTCCCTAAGCTGAATGAAATCGTCTAGTCTTATCAAGAATAATATGTCATCGGGCTGAAGTTGTTACATACCTGGATGGGCAGTTTCAACTGCATGATTATGAAAAGTTGATTGTTGAGCCGATTGACGGTGATGGCAACACGACGCCGGTACATGGTCACCGACTGCGTTTGATATGGTTAAGAAATGTATTAAAGTTGTGGGCTGAAGGAATGGGTGCTGATATCAAGCCAGTGCATGTCTACAATGGGACTTTTCATGTTCGTTTCTCGTAGATCGGAGAGACAATTGTAAGTTTTAAATATTCAGCTGGAACTAAATTTAGAAGATGGATCACCGGTATTTGGACCGTAGTTTTGGACAGTTATATAATAATTATAATCATATGATAATGGAAAAAACGAACAATCACGTACAGCCTGTAGAACTTGTCCTTAAAAAAAAGAAAAATAAATAAAATAGCAAAATACAGACTCGTCCATTTTGAGAAGTCTGGACACACTAATAAAAATAAAAAAATCTTGGCTTGGTCTTAACGCTTGAAACTCATAGGCAGACAGACTTAGGGAGACAGTTCTAGAGATAATCTGTTGTGTAAATGAAAGACTGAGAGTATCAGTCAACATTTGCATTAGAAGCGGACAGGACAGCAATGAGAGTTTATGATCGCGTGGGTGCTGCGTGCCCCTCATAATGAGGAATGATGGAGATAGAGAGTCCACAGCGTTCGCGACGGAAGAGGGTAACGCATCACTGCAGTGCAGACAGGGAGAGATGAATAAGTAATAAGACGAGAACCATTTTCTTTATTTTGGTTTAGAAGACTGTATGTGGTAGTCCCCTTCCAGACATATAATCTCTATTCCGCGGAGGGGAGAAAATGGCCCCGTACAACGTAAGCAATTGATTAAAGTGAAAGGAAGCTGGAAATCAGTTCAGCGACATAACCTACACGAAGCTGATGCAAGATAAGTACGAGTAAAGTGGTCTCTCCCAGATAAAGAATTAAAGAGGCACAATGATGCTGAGAGATGTAATAATGAATTGTGTGCTGTTGAAGATGAAAAAGGATTAATATTGAAGATTTTGGAGAGCTGAATTGAATTAAATTTTTCAGGCAGTGAAACAGTAAACTTTTTCATACCAACCCATGAATAATATATAAATCAGAGGTAAAGTGGGCTAATGCCTCAGTGTGTAATTTTTTAAATGATTGTCTTATGGACACTGAAAAGCGGGTGAGAAACGCAAGATGAGGTCATCAGCATGTGAGTGATTAGGCCTACATGTACAGTTAAAAAAATTTAATGAATGGGAAGTGGAGAGTTGGTGAAAGGGGTGGACCTTGAAGAACACCAATATTGATTGCTTTGGGAGAAATCATTGACCATCTGCAACAGTTGTTATAGAACGAAGAAAAATTTGCGATGAAGGGAAGGAGAAAGGAATAACCGTGGGAGGGCAGTGACGTGAAAGTGAGTGGATGAGTTTAAATTGACTGTGAGTGATGAGAATTAGCGTGGGTGAGAGAGAAGAGAATGAGAGATAGTGTTTGTTTCAGTAACACAGAGTAGGCCAGCATCCTCTCCATTACAGGTTTCACTAACAGTCAGCACCAAACTACATGTACATTACACACTTCATTTCCTATTTAAAAAAAAAAATGCATTCCAATACCAAGCCTCGGAGTTTACACGCGGGGAATTACATAGGATTACATAGGAAAGCAAACAGCAACAGACCTTATGGTCCTTTCGAGGCTGCTTGTTACAAAGAAAACTATGACTACACGATCTAACTCTACATGATGAAAGATAAGGATAGTAAAGCAAGAAGGCTCCCCGCACCACCAAACCCTCCAGGAAAAAGTGAGAAAAACCACCATGTAGCATGGAAAAACTGACATGGAAATTTCATAGGAAATACGAGTATTAGAAAAGAACAGTCACATTCTATAATACACTGTCTATAAGCTACCCGATTGAGTAACCTGAAAGAGAAAGTAATCAAATAAACTAATAGTTACGGCATGACATTATAAACCGGTACATTGAGTTAATGGGAAGTCTGTGGACATAACGTGGAAATTACACACTGCACAGTGTGGATGTTTAGCGGTGGTGCGGCAGCCTTGCCTGGCGCTTTTAAGGTTGGCAGCAGTCAATCAGGCCCTAGCTCCGTTCACTCCACTGAGACAAGGAACTCTCCCATGTGGGACAAGTACACAAGTTTCCTCCCGAAGCAGTGACCCCTGGTACATAAAAAAAATCCCAATGGTGGTCACTTGACTAACAGGAACCCTCAGTGATCCACAGCCCATCACAGGTCGAAAGTAAGAGTAGTGACCGTTAACTCAGGGTTATCTGTGCTTATATTGCTTTCTTTGCATTGGGGAGATTGAAAAATATATAGGACTGGTGTCTTAGACAAAAGGGGACTGCACAGTGCACAGTGTGGATGTACAATGCACAGAGTGGATGTTTAGGGGTGGTGTGGCAGCATTGCTGGCGCTTTTTAGGTAGGCAGCGGTCAATCAGGCCCTAGCTCCGTTCACTCCACTGAGACAAGGAATTCTCCCATGTGGGGCAAGTACACAAGTTTCATCCTGAAGCAGTGACCCCTTGTACATTACAAGAATCCCGATTGTGGTCACTTGACGAACAGGAACCCTCAGTGATCCACAGCCCATCACAGGTCGAAAGTAAGAGTAGTGACTGTTAACTCAGGGCTATCTGTGCTGATCCTAATCTGTGCTTACTGTATATTACCTCATTTACATTGAGTAAATCGAAAAATGTATAATGACGTGACGTGACACTATGTTAAGTTTACGAGGTGTCTTGTAGACACGAGGGGACTGCACAGTGTGGATGCTTAGGGGTGGTAGGGCAGCCTTGCCTGGCACTTTTAAGGTAGGCAGCAGTCAATCAGGCCCTAGCTCTGTTCACTCCACTGAGACAAGGAACTCTCCCATGTGGGACAAGTACACAAGTTTCATCCTGAAGCAGTGACCCCTGGTACATTAAAAAAATCCTGATGGTGGTCACTTGACTAACAGGGACCCTCAGTGATCCACAGCCCATCACAGGTCGAAAGTAAGAGTAGTGACCGTTAACTCAGGGCTATCTGTGCAGATCCTAATCTGTGCTTATATTACTATATTTGCATTGAATAAATTGAAAAACGTATAATGACATGCCACGACACTATGTACGGGTACATTGTTTACGGGGTGTCTTGTAGACAAAAGGGGAAAGAAATTACACGTAGCTATAAAAGCAATATATGTTAGGACTCCATATTATAATTACAAATCATAATAGATAGATAGATAAATAGATAGATAGACAGCTCTATGTGAGCCTGGGAATGGGAAATGATCTTGCAAATTACACTGAGGAAAGCTGACGACAGATTACAAAGTGGCCAGTAAGGAGATGATGCAGTTAGTTGTCAGCAATCCACCGGTGAACAAAGCCTTAGTGACCATACACACACATACACACATACTCACACACAGACTTCTAGAACTTTCCACTCACAAGGAACACACGTGATACGTCTCCTGTTTCACCAGAATTTAGGAAAGAGAGGGCAGAAAGAAGCTAGCCATAGAACAGACGGGTCACAGGGAGAAGGGCTTAGCAACTTGAGAGAGAGACAGAGAGAGCGAGACAGAGAGATAGCTAGCGGGACTCTATACTCCGCTCTGTGTGAGAGACTTTGTTAATATTTCCAAGACAAATAAAAATAGTCCCATACTATTCTTTACCTCTCCTGTCACTACATGACAAATGGGAAAGAAGATTATCTACTTACAAAGCTACTCAAATATAACAACCGCTCGCCCACAAGTCTAATATATATAAAACTCAACTACAAGTAACCACAAGTAAATACAAAGTCTTTTATGACATTTGGTAGCAGCGAACGTATACGAACCTCGTCTACGAATCAACAGTGAATTCCTACAAAATATCAAGATTGAAAACAAAAAAATACCTCTCACAACCGACAACACAACCAGCTCCTGACAGTATTCTCTCCAACCAGCCCCCTCCGTCTCCACGATCATCACGCTGATGTAGAAGTGATCACACGACGTCTTGCCAGTAGTTTAACAAGTACTGATACAAACAATCTTGAAATTTCTATGACGAACCAACGAACTACAACCATCTGCAATCAACTACAAATAACAACTCTACGAGTCGTCTGTATAATCTTCTACATGCACCTACAAGTAGCGGCAGTCTTCATCCTACAACAAGAAAATCACAAGAGAAAAGGACCAAGAAAACATCGACAAAGAAAAACGGAACAAACAAACGAAGAGTGAGACACGACTCATACCTCATAAACACCAGATCTCACCCTCCTCTCTCTGCTACATCCACCCAAACCCCGACGCTGACACAGGAGTCAAGAGGTCAAGACGACGAAGCAAATACCAAGTCCATATTCACAACTCATCTTACTCACTCGTCTTCACTCAAGTTACTCATCGCTACTCATTCACTCACCACAGCTACCAGTGTGGGAAGTCGACGTCATCATGCGTGCTTGCTGAAAAGACGCCACGTCAGTCAACACACCACCTGCAGCACCACTCACACCACCACGGTAAAAATTAGTGAGTTACATAGTTACTTCATTTATACAATACACAGTGATAGACAATAAGCTTCTGCACAAACATATAAAACGTGCTGTATAGTTACAGCTTAAATACACATACTTACTTCAGTTATCTGCATAACTCAAACACTAAATAATCACTAACAATAAATATTCTACACTGTATATATTCATTCATTTATTATAACATTTATTTACTACCAACGAATGTTACCATTTATACCTACATAAAATACGTGTTTCATACATACAGCTATACATTATTATATCTACAAAGTGATAAAGAAAATATACCATCACAGTTACTCAGTGAGCGATTAAAAGAACTGTATTAAACATTTATTAATTAAAGCTACCTAGGGGAAACATATAAATTAAGTTACAAGGTAAACTAGAGAAAAAAAAATGGCCAACACAAATGACGTTAGCAAGAGTGAAAATCTTCAACACAATCGTGAAGACAATGATTTTCACACAGTGCTGACACACATATTACCCACGATAGGTACAAGTGAACAACAAGTCAGTGTATATAGTTAATACTGTATATAGTGTATATATATATATATATATATATATATATATATATATATATATATATATATATATATATATATATATTTTATATAAAATAACAAAATATGGGACTATATAATATCATTTTCAGTACTACCTGTGCAATATAAACTAAACTTAAAAAGTATCCCAAGGAAATTAGCCAGTAATTATGCAACCATGAACAACATAGAAAAAGCGTACACAAGCGAAGAAAAACAAAACAAACTATAGAAAATCAATACATACAAAAAAAAAAAGTAAGAAAGAAAAAAGAGAGAAATAGAGTAAGATCACATAACAAACAAATGAAAATAAGTGTAAGTGTTACTACAAATGCCAAAATACCACATAAACTACAAACAAAAAAGCAAATTGTTGTCTCCACAAGCAAGTGGCATGACACATCATATCATCGACCGCAGCATATGTTAGGACTGCAGTTATTACAATTATGTAACGACAAACGATTGCATTATGTTACACTTGCTACAGTTATGTAACTACAAACGATATGTAACAATTATGTAACTCCATATTATAATTATGTAACGACAAACGATTGCATTATGTTACACTTGCTACAATTATGTAACTACAAACAATACTACAAACAATATGTACCATTTATGTAACAGTTGCATTAACAAGATGTAACTTTTATGTAACTTTAACTATAATTATGCAACTACAAACAATATGTACCATTTATGTAACAGTTGCATTAACAAGATGTAACTTTTATGTAACTTTAACTACAATTATGTAACTACAAACGATATGTAACAATTATGTAACGACAAACGATTGCATTATGTTACACTTGCTACAATTATGTAACTACAAACAATATGTACCATTTATGTAACAGTTGCATTAACAAGATGTAACTTTTATGTAACTTTAACTACAATTATGTAACTACAAACGATATGTAACAATTATGTAACGACAAACGATTGCATTATGTTACACTTTGCCAATTAACAGTTGCATTAACAAGATGTAACTTTTAAGTACCATTTATGTAACAGTTGCATTAACAAGATGTAACTTTTCTGTAACTTTAACTACAATTATAAGGCCAAGACACTTATGTAACAGTTGCATTAACAAAATGTAACTACAATTATAAGGCCAACACATGTATGCATTTCACTACAAAAACCCAAGTACATACTGTATTACAGTTAAATAATTTACTTTAATGCGTTTATTCAAATATGTATACAACTTGTTTAAAATGTAATATTACTAAATAATCACTATTTACTATAAATATTATATGTATACAATATTCATACAATTATGTTACTTTTACAATATTATGTATTTCACTTAATTAGCTTATAAGTTCATTATAATGTGTATATAATATGTATTAATATGTTAGGACTATTAACTGTCGATGGTACGCCATTTTCGCGTGACCGAGCAATATGTTAGGGCTCCATATTATAATTACATATCATAATAGATAGATAGATAAATAGATAGATAGACAGCTCTATGCTAGCCTGGGAATGGGAAATGATCTTGCAAATTACACTGAGGAAAGCTGACGACAGATTACGAAGTGGCCAGTAAGGAGATGATGCAGTTAGTTCTCAGCAATCCACCGGTGAACAAAGCCTTAGTGATCATACACACACATACACACATACTCACACACAGGCTTCTAGAACTTTCCACTCACAAGGAACACACGTGATACGTCTCCTGTTTCACCAGAATTTAGGAAAGAGAGGGCAGAAAGAAGCTAGCCATAGAACAGACGGGTCGCAAGGAGAAGGGCTTAGCAACTTGAGAGAGAGACAGAGAGAACGAGACAGAGAGATAGCTAGCGGGACTCTACTTTATACTCCGCTCTGTGTGAGAGACTTTGTTAATATTTCCAAGACAAATAAAAATAGTCCCATACTATTCTTTACCTCTCGTGTCACTACATAACAAATGGGAAAGAAGATTATCTACTTACAAAGCTACTCAAGTATAATAACCGCTCGTCCACAAGTCTAATATATATAAAACTCCACTACAAGTAACTACAAAGTTTTTTACGACATTTATTCGGACAGAAGAGTCAACTGAGGATTCTCGTGCAAACACTTGTCTATTTTGTTTTTGAATGTCTCAGTTGAGATACTGTTCACGGTATATGAGGGTAATCTGTTCCAGATATTTACAACTCTGTTAAAGAAGAAGTATTTTGCTTCATGGGATTGGAAACACTTTCCCATAATTTTGCAGCCATTACTTCTGGTTTGGCTCGACTGGTCTATATCAAAATATTTATTCATGTCTAAGTTGCCATATCCCTTCATGATTTTGAAAATATCAATAAGGTCCCCTCTTAACCTGCGCTTCATTAGGCTAAATAATTTAAGATCTTCAAGGCGTTCCTCATATGGTTTGTTTCTAAGTCGTGGTATCATTTTTGTGATTCTTCACTGAATTCTCTCTAATTTTCCAATGTCCTTTCTGTAGTACGGAGACCAGAACTGCACACAATACTCAAGACGGGGGCGCACTAGCGAGTTGTACAAGGCAAGTATGACTTTTTCCGATTTAAACTCGAAAGTTCTTCCAATAAAACCCACCAGCTTGTTTGCAATTTTAACCGCCTCAGTGCACTGCTTACTTGGTTTTAGGTCATTTGATATTATCACACCAAGATCCTTTTCATTGTCTGTACTTGATAACTGGATATTGTTCATTTTGTAATTCGCCTGGACGTTGTTACTTGCAACATGAAGTACTTTACATTTTTCTGTGTTGAATTTCATTTGCCATTTTTCTGCCCAGCTTGCTAAAGTATTAAGGTCATTTTGTAACTGCTGCCACTGTATTATTGAAGTTACTCTACTGGTTATTTTAGTATCATCTGCAAATTTGGGTACTTTACAATTTAGACCCTCATCAGTATCATTTACAATGATAATAAAAAGTATCAGTCCAAGTACTGAGCCTTGGGCAATGGCGCTGATCACATTACGCCATTTGGATTCCTTTCCGTTTATCACAACTCACTGTTTTCGGTCTGAAAGCCAGTCTTGTAACCATTTCTGCGTATTCCCTTTTATTCCATGTGCTTCTGTTTTGCTCATGAGACGCTTGTGAGGGACAGTGTCAAATGCTTTCTGAAAGTCGAGGTAAACTATATCTACTGCTCTTGAGTCATCGTATGATTTGTAAACATCGTGGAAGAAGTCCAGTAAGTTAGTAAAGCATGAACGACGACGTCTGAATCCATGCTGTGAGTCTTTAATTATTATTTTCTTCTAGATAATTAACTATTTTATCTCTTATGACTTTTTCCATTAACTTGCACACTACTGATGTTAAGCTGATTGGTCTGTAATTTCCTGGGTGCGACTTATTTCCTTTTTTGAAAATTGGTGTTACATTTGCTAGTTTCCATTCACATGGAACTTTCCCAGTACTTAACGGTTTATTGAATAAGACAGAGAGTGGCAGCAGTAACTCATTTTTTGCTTATTTGAGAATTCTCGGTGATATTTTATCAGGGCTAGGGGTTTTGTTAATGTTCGTACTATTTATGGCTAAAAGAATATCGTTATTATGGATAGCATAGTTACTAAGGACTGTGCCATTTGCTTGGTTTGTGGGTAACAGTAGGTTTCTGGTGTTGTTTTCAACTGTAAAAACAGACGCAAAGTAATCGTTAAGAATGTTCGCCATTTCAACCTCATTTTCTGTGTGTTTGACATTGTTCGTCTCTAGAGGACCTATTGATGTAATCATACCCTTTTTCTTTCTAATGTAACTGTAAAATTCTTTAGGATTTGATTTGCATGAATTAGTAATGTGCATTTCCAGTGCTCTTTTGCTTTGTTTAATAAGTCTTTTCGATATGCAGTGTAGATTTTCGTACTGTAATTTATCATCATTATTTTGTGTAGTTTTATATTTACGGTATGCCTGTTTTTGAGCTATTAAGTTACTTTTAATTTCACTGGACCACCACTTTGGTTTACTATTACCAGCTGGATGCCTGTTGCGTAGTGGCACACATGACTTTACCGCTTCATTTAATTTTTTGGTGAATATTTCCCATGCTTGGTTTATGTCATCAGCTTCGGACATATCATTCCAGTCTGTATTTGCAAGTAGCACTCTGAGCCTAGTGAAATCAGCTCTACGATTATCTGGGACCTTTTCTTTGCTCACTGTTTCTTTAACTTTTTCTGTAGTAATATTAAATTGTATAATTCGATGATCACTGGAACTAAACTCAGGTCCGATTTCAACGTTGTTGACTAGGTTATCATTTGTTGTCAAGATGATGTCTGGGATATTGTTTCCTCTCATTGGGTATTCTACGTGTTGGAAAAGGGCGCTTTCTTGAAGATTCATATAAAGCTTTTGTCCTGAGTGTGCCGTTAGCTGTTCACCCCACTTTGTTACCGGTAGATTAAAGTCTCCAAAAATTACACTATCCTCTTGACAACAAATTTCCGCAATTTGATCGTAGAGTTTTTCATCTGCCTCAGTTGACTGTGTTGGAGGACGATAGAGGAGACATATATTTATTTTGTGTGAATTAATACTTAGCTGAAGATATGAGGGGGCGGACCATCAAAGACCTCCCCCCCCATCTGCTCCTCTCCCGGTGATGACCAAGTGAGATATCTGGAACCACTGACACACTTCTTTATTCTTCCAACATTTGCGGTCTTTCCTCTCTCTCTCTCTCTCTCTCTCTCTCTCTCTCTCTCTCTCTCTCTTTGTTGAACACCACCTTTCCTCCTCAAAGGCTCACCTTCTCTTCCTCACTGAGACTCAACTGTTTGAATCAATTGATAGCAAACCCTTCTTGGTATCCTCCTACGCTATGTACACTCACTTCAAACCTTAAAATGGCTGTGATGTATATGTACCCAACGACATATCTTGCTGTTCCTGAACTTGAATCTTCTGAAGTCTCTACTTTTTGGCTTCGGCTTTCCTGCCATTCCCAAAGTTATATCTGTGCTGTTTACTTATCTCCTAATTCTACTGACTACGAATTTTTTTCAATTATCTTACTTCGACGATGGAACACATCCAAGCAGTTTCCCCTTTCTCTGAAGTCTTCATTCTAGGTGATTTAAACAGTTACTACCACCTTTTCATCTCCTCTCCTTCAACTGATCCACCTGGTGAAGAAGCCTACATCTCTTCTATCCTTAATGACCTAGATCAGCTTGTGCATCACCCTGCCCGTATCTCTGACTTCCTCGGAGAGAGTTCCAACATACTTCACCTCCTCCTTACAACTAATCCTTCTGATTACACTGTTAACCTTTTCTCTCCGTTGGGCTCCTCCAGTCACAATTTTATCACATTAATCTGTTCTATCGCTCCAGTAAGGCCCATGGACCCTCTCATGAAGCGGTGGTTTTGACACTATGGAGCCGCTGATTGGGAGGCCTTCAGTCAGTAATTCTTTCATTTTCCCTGGAACGATTATTGCTTCCATGACTGAGACCCATCTGAGTGTGCCTTGCGCATTACGGAGGTAATTCCCTCGGGCATGGAAACATATACATTCCTTTCTCAAATCGTGTGACTAAAACAAGAAAAATAATGGGTATAATCACGCTTGATCTAATGCTGTCCATAACAAGAAGAAGGCCTACAAAACTTACCAGAGCCACTCCACCCCTGACTCTTGTCTCCTTCATGTTTCTGCCCAGAATCTTGCTAAGTCTGTTCTTCACCCAGCTAAAAATAATTTTAATCGTACTAAATTTTCTGAACTCTCCGACTCAAATTCTTCCTGCTCATTCTGACACCCTGCCAAAAACCTTTTTAATAGCTTTACCTCATCATCCTTCCCTCCTCTTTTTCACTCTGATGGCTTTGTAGCTATTTCTCCTACTTATAATACAGAACTCTTCGCACAGACTTTCTCCTCCAATTCCACATTAGACGATTCTAGTGCTGTTCCTCCATTACTTCCCCCTTTTGACTTGCTCATGGCTGAATAACAATTTCTTCAATTGATGTTATTTCTGCCATCACTGCCCTCAACAGCAATATGGTGTATGGGCCTGATGGGCTCCCTCCTGTTGTTCTCAAAAAACTGTGCTTCTGTGCTTACGTCCTGCCTTTGTAAACTCTTCCGCCCTAGTCTGTCAGCTTGTATCTTTCCTTCCTGCTGGAAGTTTGTTCTCATTCAGCCTGTCCCTTAAAAGGGTGACCACTTCCAGCCCTCTGACTATCGTTCAATGGCTTTAACACCCTGTATTTCAAAAGTTTTTGAATCTATTGTAAAAAAACAAAAACAAAAATTAAAGCACCTCTCCTATCACTCTGTTATCACATCTTAAAGGCTTTCAGTTGAGTCTGGCATAAATCTTTGGTTTCCAAACTGCCCTCTTACTGTTTCTATCCTTCTGTCTATGCCTTCATCTATAGCTTCCTTTCTGGTCGTTCTATACCCGCTGTTGTAGACGGCCATCATTCTTCTCCTAGATCTATCAACAGTAGTGTTCCTCAGGGCTCTGTCCTATCACCAACTCTCTTCCTTTTATTCATCAGTGACCTTCTAAGCTGTACATCTAACCCTATCCACTCGTATTCTGATGATTCCACCCTTCACTCTTCCATTCAGTTCCCGCAACGTCCATCTCAGCAGTTACTTCAACAAGCAAGGGATGAGGCTATGGCACACCTAATGTCTGACTTGGCTCGTATCTCTGACTGGGGTAAAAATAATCTTGTTTTTAATGCATCAAAGACTCAGTTCTTGCACCTGTCAACCCCACAATATCTTCCAAAGGAGTACCCACCAATGTTTAATAATATGCAGCTCAGTCCTGCATCATCCTTGAACTTGCTTGGGGTTTCATTCACTCGGGACTCATCTTGGAAAGATCATTTTACATCTCTTGTAAAATCCGCTTCCAAGAGATTGGGTGTGCTAAACCGACTCCATACCTTCTTTACCCCTTTAAAGTTGTTGACTTTATACACGGGTTTTATTCACCCCTGTGTAGAGTACAACTCTCATGTGTGGGGAGGCTCCCCACATACAGCTCTTCTCAGTAGGATGGAGTCAAAAGCTTTTCATCTCATTAACTCTCCTCCTCTTACTGGCTCCCTTCAACCTCTGTCTCTTCGTCGCACTGTTGCATCTTTATCTCTTTTCCATTGCCACTTCAATGGTCACTGCTCCTCTGAACTGTCTGCTTGCATTCCTCCACCTCTACGACCGTCGTGTGGCACTCGTCTAGCAACAAACTCTCATCCCTTTTCTGTCCAACTCTGTAATGCAAGAGTTAGTCCTTCATTTGTGCAATAGGTCAACTCTGTAACTGTCTCCCTCTGTCTGTATTTCCTACTTCCTATGATCTCCAGTTCTTCAAACACAGTGTGTCCAGGCATCTCGAAATGAACGAATCTTGAATTTGGCTCTCTTTTGTATTGTTTTTTTTTTTTCTTGGAAGAATCAGTTTGTGGGCTCCTGGCCTTTGGTTCTCTCTTCCTTACCTAATAAAATAAAACTTCATTCTAATCGTCAGTATGGGTTCCGCCAGGGATGCCCTACTGGCGATCTTTTAACGTACCATTCAGACTCAGGGTCATCCTCCTTTACGGACTTTGGCAAAAGTTTTGCCATTGCGCTTGACATCTCCAAGGCTTTCGATCGAGTCTGGCATAAATCTCCACTTTCCAAACCGTCCTCTTACGATTTCTATCCTTTTATCTGTGCCTCCATTCGTAACTTCCTTTCTGGTCGTTCCACAGCTGCTGTTGTAGACGGCCACCTTTCTTCTCCTAGAGCTATCAATAATAGTATTCCTCAGGGCTCTGTCCTATCACCAACTCATATTCATCACTGACCTTCTGAGCTGTATCTTTAACACTGTCCACTCATACGCTGATGACTCCACCCTTCACATTTTCATATGCTTCCTGCAGCGTTCATCTCAACAATCAATTTCGACAAACAAGGGATGAGGCTATTGCACACCTCATGTCTGACTTAGCTCATAATTATCTCTGATTACGGTAAAAGCAATCTTGTTGTTATTAATGCACCAAAATCTCGTTTTTTTCATCTTCCAATCCAACATAATCATCTGCAGGATTATTGTCTAATTTTTAACAATATATAATTCAATTATGCATCATCTTTAAACATACTTGGGGTTTCATTCTCTCGGGGTTTTTCTTGGAAAGATCATATTGCTTCTCCTGTAAAATCTGTTTCCAAGAGGTTAGGTGTGCTAAGCCAACTCCACGCCTGCATTACCCCTGCACAGTAGTTGCCTTTACACTTAAGTATTATTCGCGCTGTGTAGAATACAACTGTCATGTGTGGGGAGTCTTTCCACATACTACTCTTCTAAACAAGGTGGAGTCAAAGGCTTTTCTCATTAACTCTGCTCTTACTGGCTTCCTTCAACCTCTGCCTCTTCGCTGCACTGTTCCTTCTTTTTCTCTTTTCTATCGTTACATCAGTGGTCACTGCTCTTCTGAACTGTCTGCTTGCATCCCTCCATTACGAAGGGCGCGTAGCGGCCATCTAGCATCAAACTCTCATTCTTTTTCTGTCCAACTCCCTAATGCAAGAGTTCACTGTTACTCCCAGTTCTTCATGTATGCAACTGGTCAGCTCTGGAACTGGCTTCCTCTGTCTTTCTTTCCTACTTCCTATGATCTCCAGTCTTTCAAACACAGTCTGTATCCTATGATCTCTAGTCTTTCAAACGTAATATGTCCAGGCATCTCGAACTGAAAGAATCTTGAATTTGGCTCTCGGTATCTTGCTTTTGTGTTGCTTCTTGAAGAGAACACTCCTGCGGGCTCCTGGCCTTTGGTTCCTTGTTCCGTGTATATAAAAAAAATGAAAGCGAAGTAGGTCTTTACATGGGTTTCCGGTGAGAGTGTGAATGACGGGGGATTGGGTGGGTGTGAAATAATATGAGCGACTGATTAATGTTTTGCATGGAGGTGTGTGGCCATAAGGTGAGTGATGAGAGATTGGGTGGGTGAGTGGTGAGTGTTGGGATGAGTGTCGGACCAGTGGAGGTAGATGGAGATAGAATGTGAATAGATAATATCTGTATGGGGGTGAGGTGTTTGTAGGGGTGTTGGGTGAGTGTTTGGATGTGTACGGGACGAGTGGTCGGTTGGGAGGAGAGAAGTGTGTGGATAGGAAACACTGTAGTGAGGAGTAGGAGAGTACTGGGGTGTTGTTTGTTCTGCTGGGTACAAAAGAGGGTTTGATGATCGACAAGAAGCCATCTCTGTATTCGAGACTGTGTGAATTTTTAACAGTGACAACAGTATCCATCTTTCGTACGAAAAGGGTCAACTAAATTTGAGTTGTCCATATCTGCTTTCTAACAGAAATATATATATATATATATATATATATATATATATATATATATATATATATATATATATAGATAGATAGATAGATAGATAGATAGATATAAATTAGATTATAAGTCAATCATCCAATCATTTTGTTTCTTCATCAGAAGCATAGAGCCGGGGGCAAGCTACTCGGTCCCGACATTTAAGGCAAGCGTGACCAGCAACCCTTGCTCCGAGTAACATCATGTGAACAATAAACCCCAGTAAACCCTCAGATGGAGACACTTACAAGCTCAGTCCGGTTGAAAAGCATTAGCACACTTAAATACCAGGTTTCATCTGTATATATAAAAGAGCCGCCTTGTTTGTCTGTCCTTCAGTCACGTCCAAACCAAGGGCCAGAGACCCCCATATCCATATATAATCTGAACCAGGGTGACTCGCGGATGGTTTTAGGGGGGTTAAAATTCAAATCTGGATCATGTATGGTGTTCGCCTTTTTGGCCCTGGGAAAGCCGGGTACCCCTGCAGCCAATTTTGACATGGAGACTCACATAACCTCCAGTTCGGACATGGGCTATGTGAGATTGACCTCCGAGGTCATTTGAGGTCACTAGTTGGAGGTCATTTGAGATCACCGGTAATACACGCGTGAACGACTGGACCCAGCAGCCCAATTTTCGCAAGGAGGCTCACGTGACCTCCAGCTCGGATACGGGCTGTGAGGTTGACCTCAGAGGTCAATTGAGGTCACAGGTAATAGTAAACAAGTGCGCACAAATACTGTGCATTAGTCTGGGAAAGCTCAAATAGAAGATTCCTCGACCTCTTATAATCCCTCTTCAAAAGCATAAGAGGTACATGATCTTTCTGGAGTAGAAAGGAAGACTGAACAAGAACAAAGAGGATTAGCGTGTTCTCGTTTTTGGCCAGGGCAAAGCCGGGTACCCCTGCATGTTACATTATATGACTACGAGCCAGTGTAGCAAATGGTTTCCTGGGTTAGTGGAAACTGTTTGCCTTGTAACTTGGTGTAGAGTCGTCTCTCTCTCTCTCTCTCTCTCTAATATATATATATATATATATATATATATATATATATATATATATATATATATATATATATATATATATATATATATGCCAAATTCTGGATCCGGGGGCTTGAATGATGAGTGAATGGAAGTGTGGCGTATTTGGATTGGGCAAGTTTGTGCTGTCTGAACATTGCTATCCTCACCCTGCCCGTGAGTGGAAAAGGAGGTCCGGATGATGATGATGATGATGATGATGATGACGATATGTACATTTATATCAATCAATCAATCAATCATTTCCTGTGGCACCCTCGGGGATGCATAGGGCCTCGATGAACTCACACCACCACATCATATCTTGTGCTAACTCCTCAAGATCTCCCCAACACTCATCTCCAGCTTCCCGTCTCATTGTCCTCACCCACGTCTCTTTTGGCCTTCCTCTACCTCTCCTACCAAGTGCCACCCACCCTGGTATACCTCGTACTATTCCCTGTCTCCTATACACATGTCTTAGCCACTTCCATCGTGAGAACCTAACATATTCATCGACCGGCTGCACTCCCGTTATTTCTCTAATTCTACTATTTGGTATCCTTTCCCACCACTTAACTCCTAATATTCTTCTAAGTGCTTTGTTTTCAAACACCAAGAATTTATTTTCCATAGTCACTGTGCTGTACCAAGACTCGTGTCCATAAATTAAGATACTCCTAACCATTACCTTATAAAGTTTGATTTTTGTATGCACAGAGAAATTGTTATTATTCCAAATATTTTTAAGCATTCCCATTGCCTGATTAGCCTTCTTTAACCTTTCCTCGAATTCAAAGTTCAAAGGACCATCCTTGGCTAAATAAGTACCTAAATATTTAAACCTATCAACTTGCTTTACAACCATACCTCCAATTACACATTCCTGCGCATTTTCCATATTCATACTGATTATTTAAGTTTTTCCACAATTAATAACCAAACCCACCTTGCGACCTTCACTCACCAAACAGTCCAACACTCTCTGCATCTCCTCTGGCCCATCACAAATCAAAACTATATCATCTGCATAATCTAAATCCAAAAGTTTCCTGTTCTCTCCCCAAAGTATACCTGCACCGGTTTCTGTTCCAACGCGTTTCATAATGTAATCAATGAACAATATAAATAGTAAAGGCGATAGAACACCACCTTGAATTACTCCGGACTTGACTTCAAACGAATCACTCAGACAACCATCAACCATCACTTTACAAAATGTGTCCTCATGCATGTTCATATGACCCTCACAAACTCCTCTGGTATTCGATAATGTCTCATGATCTTCCCCATAGTCTCTCTCGAAACACTATCAAAAGCCTTTTCAAAATCAACAAAACAAAGACTTAACGGTACTCTCATTTCATTAACTTGCTGCATCAAATGCCTAACTATAAAGATCTGATCATTGCAACCACGTCCCTTTCTAAAACCAGCCTGTTCATCCCTCAGAATACCCTCAACCACCGGCTCCAACCTATTTAACAACACTCTACTGAAAACTTTCAAAGCTATCTGTGACAAAGAGATTCCCCTCCAATTACCACATTCACTCAGGTCTCCCTTCTTCGGAACTTTAACAATTACACCATTCTTCCAAACTGATGGTAGTAACCCCGTCACCCATATCTTATTGAATAGCTTGGTCAAGATCATTATTAATCTATCCTCCTCCATTTTAAACATTTCCGGAAATAAACCATCCTCCCCTGGTGCCTTATTATTCTTTAACTGTTTTACTGCTTTCTCCACTTCTGCAAGCCTCAACTCTCCTGTTTCTATATTAAAATCTTCCTGAGCAGACGGTATATCCTCTTCTGGTGGTATTGGTCTATTAAGAACTGTCTCAAAATGCTCTTTCCATCTATTTTTAATATCTCCATCTTTGGTCAATAAATTTCCTTCCCTGTCTCTAACTGGTATTTCCTTGCGTTTACCTGCATTACCACTCAGTTCTCTAATCGATTCATATGCTATTCTTTGACTCTGTCCATCATTTTTGTTTATTAAGATTTCAGTCTCTGCAACCTTTTCATCCACACATCTTCTTTTATCTCTCCTAGCTAACCTTCTTACTTCTGAATTCAAACTCCAGTACGCAGCTCTTGCTAATTCAATCTCTCGTTCATCAACGCATTGCATCTCGCTCCTCAATTTAGCCTCACCTCTCTTTTTTATCATATCCCACGTTTCCTCTGATATCCATTTCTTTCTCCTGAATCTATGTCTCCTTCCAATCGTACATTCAGCAGTCTCATGCAAAACTTTGTTCACATCCTCCCACATCTCATCTACACTTCTCTCCCCCTCTTCCAACGTTTCCAACACCAAAACCTATTTCTTCATTCTAATCTGAATTCCTCCTTTTCTTCTCCTTCCCTTCTAAGCTTAACAATATCGTATCTACCAACACCAGATTTTTCCTTCTTCTGATTTTTAAGTTTAAACCTTATTTTTGCAATGCTGAGTTGATTTTATATAAATATGTATATATATATTGTATATATGTATATATATATATATAATATATATATATATATATATATACTATCTATATATCTATTGCCAGACGCCTCAATCCTGTTTGGGGTGGCCACAAACAAATCGCCTCCAAGTCGCCCTGTCCCCCGCCATTTCACTACCCTGCTCCCAACTCACACCCCTCTCTCTCATATACCTCTCCACCCCATCCCTCCATCTCATCCTCGGTCTCCCCCTCCCTCTTCCACCCTCCACCTCACTCACATACACTCTCTTCGTCAGTCTTTCACCCTCCATCCTCTCCACATGGCCAAACCACCTCAGTGTGTTCCTCACAACGCTTCCTATCACATCCACATCAACACCACAACGCTCCTTTATATCCTCATTCGTCAGCCTGTCTCTCCACGTGACTCCACAGGCTCCTCTTAAATAACTCATTTCCACTGCTCTCACTCTTGACTTGTGTCCTTCCAACAATGTCCAAGCTTCACTTCCGTACTTTAGAGTTGGTATCACAATACTGTCATGTAGTAACTTTTTTACTTCCATGCTCACTTCCCTGTTTCTTATCACTGCTTTCAAGGAACCAGCAACCTTTCTTCCCTGCTGTACCCTTTCAAGCACTTCACCCTCCAAACCTCCATCCTTACTCATCACACTACCCAAATACTTAAACGTACTCACATTTTCCAATTCCTCACCATCCAACCTCGCTATACATTCACTGACTTCACCTCTCTCAAAGACCATCACTTTACTCTTCCCTACATTCACCTTTAGGTTCCGTTTCTTACACACTCTCTCAAACTCATCCACCAAGCCTTGCAGCTCCCCTTCGTCTTCACTCAACAACACAGTATATATATATATATTCTATGACCACTTCATATATTTACTTTGTTGATAACTGTGACATTTGTGATCGTGTTATTCTTACTTGCTATAATGAAGTCAGTTTCATTCTTTGTTTCTTCTTTTGGGATTCTCCAGGTCCACTTTCTTCCTGTTCTTTTGTGAAAGAATGTGTTCATTATTCTCATGTTAAACATTTCATCAAAACTGACCAGCATATCTCCTCTTTCACTCCTTTCTCCCACTCCAAATTTTCCCATATATACTTCTCCTTTTTTCGACTTCCCAACTTTTGCATTGAAGTCTCCCATGGGTATAGTATATGTGGTCTTTTCTTCTTCCATAATCTGGGAGATGTCATCATAGAATGTTTCTGTTTCTTCATCTGAGCTTTGAGAAGTTGGTGCATATACTTGTATTATTTTCAGGGTATATTTTTTACACAGTCTAATTACAACCAATGCTACTCTGTCATATACATTGCTGAATTTAATAATGTTGTCTGTAAGATTTCTGTTAATTAGAAATCTTACACCACTAACTCGTTCGTTTTGCCTTCCTCTGTAGTAATATATATATATATATATATATATATATATATATATATATATATATATATATATATATATATATATGTATATATATATATATATATATATATATATATATATATATATATATATATATATATATATATATATATATATATATATATATATATATATTGGTAGGTGGTGGCGACCATCATCCACTCACTTGATATAGTGCTGCCTACTTCTTCCATAGGTTTATCATTCTTTTTCTGTGCCTGCCCTACTCTCATCCTATTTCTCCCATCTTTGCTGTCACTTCTTATTGCTTTTCTCTCCTTTAACCCGTCACGTCCCAAGGTTTTCCGCACCTCCGACATCCCCCAGTCCCGAGCCTTTTTGGATTTTTTTTTTTTTTTTTGCCTCAAACTTCCGCTTAGGTTGAGAAACGAAGGAAAATCACCAAGAAAGGGCTTACCGTGGTCTATAAGTGGTCGGAACAGGTGAGGTCCCCTGCGCCAGGTATCATATTCTTTTATTGACGTGTCAGGCGCTCACATTTACTATGGTAAGGAATACTGGGAGAAACAACACACAACACCTCTATATTTATTGAACTAATAAACAATAACAGTAACAATATAAAGGATTTCAGACACATCTATCTATCTATCTATATACCTAGGCTGCTTCCCCCAAGGAAAGGGAGGTAGCCGTGACAGGACGACTCACTATCCATTTACTCCTCCATTCAAACACATTCATTCGCATCTTAGCCCCAAAGGGGAGAACGGACAGATCCTCACCGCACCACACCGCACAAGGGTCAACTGTGCAATGCAATCAGTGACATCCGCAGCAGGGCCCGACAGCAGAACTGGTTTACCCCTGCCACATCATAACAGACCCATCCCCTTACCCGCACCTGACCTGACCAGCTGATCAGACCAAATGCGGGAGAATATCCCCTCAGGGGTGCGTCATCATTTATTCATTCACAATTTCTTTCCATTTATTTCTGTCACGCACAGCCACTCTTCCTTGCTCAACAAACATCCCTCTCGCATCCAGCGCTCTCTTCACACTGTCCATCCATCCTATTCGTGATCTTCCTCTCAGCCTTACACCTCTCACATCAGATCTAGTTATCTTTTTCACCAATCGCTCATTTTTCATTCTCTCCATATGCCCAAACCATTGCAACACCCTCTGCTCAACTCTACCAGCCATCTCCCGAACAACTCCAGTTCTCCTTCGCACTTCATCATTTCGCACTCGAATATATGAAAATATATATATGAAAAATAAGCATTGTACCATCGCGCGAGCATAGCGAGTTAGGTCCGAGTTGTAACATGCTATATGCTAAGTTTCTTGTATCAGTCAGCATATCATTTTTTCTACTTGTATACTTGTTTCAATGACATTTTACCAATTTCTACTGTTTGTAAGTGTTTTCAGATGTTTTCATTCATTATGATGACATGCAGCATAAGTTTAGCGCACATCAGCTTAGTAAGCGCACTCGCTATGACTCATATTTCAACATACCCGATTGTTTTATCACTTTCCAATTATTTTCCCCTTTACATAGAACCTTTCCTCCACCACTGTAAATGTTTTCAATTATTTACATTCATTACGAGGGCATTTAGCGATATGCTAGCGCATATTCACGTAGCAACCACAATCTCAAACACTCGTGTTTCATCTTCTACTTTATTTATTCACTCCAATTATACTTTCCCACTTACATTACACACGTTTACATCCCTATACTGCACTGTACATACTTACTGGCATTATTTATTCAAGTGAGTGTCAGAATATCGCATGAAAATACCTTAGCAATGAATGTTTCGACCAACATAATACTCAAACACTTATATACTAATTCTTCATATATATTACACACTTTCCCACTTATTGACTTCTATTTTCATTATTACGGGCCATATTCATTCAACTGAGCGTCAGGATATGGCATCTCTATACACACGCTATGAATATTTGACTTTGAATATATTTCAGCACTTACAATAATTTGAACTTATATTATACCCGTAAGCATTTCCAATAATAATAATTACATAATTACGGCCCGTATTTATTGCACTGAGCGACAGAATATCGCATCATAAAACCCTCGCTATGTATGTTTCCATTTACAGCATATTTATACACTTACATACAATTTTTGCACTTATGTTATACCCGTATGCACTTTATACTAATATTTGGAGATCAACATGACTGATAATTTCACTGAGCGTCTGTCTGTCGCATTTACTTCATAGTTTCAGCGTCCTGTCGCATTCACACCATATCAGAATTGCATCAACATGTGATATTCGCTGAAACATGGGTGAATACAGAGACCCACGTCACACTCCACGCACTCATAGCGGGTGTCCTTCCTCTGTGTCGTGAGTCTCACCCGGGAATTGCTGCACACGTGACACCTGCGTTGGGGCCTAGGTCTGTTTGGCTGGGGAAGGATAGGAGTGGGGAAATGGCGGCCGGATATTCTCAGGGGAGTTTGTGCAATAGGGGCAGTGCGGGTGCGATGTTGGGGCCTTTCTACAGCATACCGTGCAAACATCTCTCTTGTGAGCTCCCTCACAAACCCTTCAAAGGTTTCCTGAACTCCTGTTGTCATGGCGTGAAGGTGGTGGCAATTCAGAGCAGTGATGTCTAGCAAGTGAAAAAACAGTTTCTTATACCACTTCATCGTGGTCCTGGCACACTCTACCGTCGATATCATGGAGTCTGACTGGTCCACCAGGCACATGTTTATGTTATAGTCCATGACACACTCAGGTTTCCAAATGTGACGCCTGTTCTCGCCACATTAATCTACGGAATCAGTACGGTGCATCAAGGGGCGGTGAACCGTTGACAAGAGGCTTACTTCTCTATTGTGGTTCCATACAGTTGCAAGGATGTTGTTGGCTTTGAAGAAGACAACCTCATTCCTTGCAAGTTTTCGCCCTACCTTGGCCATGTGACGCCGGTTCACCTTCACGGTTCCACAGACTCCAGTTTCATGTGTGTGAAGATAACGGGCGAGAAGAGGGCTAGTGTACCAGTTGTCCAGGTAGAGGACGTGACCACGATGAAGGTAGTCTTCTATCATTGTCTTTACCACTTCTCCCGACAGTCCAATACTTCGATCTTCTATTATGTCTGTCTGTGCACCGGTGTACAAGACTATGTCTTGCACGTATCCAGTCCTACAGTCGCACATAACAAAGATCTTGAACCCAAAACGGTGCCTTTTGCTGGGTATATACTGCCTAAATGAAATATTACCTCTCCACAACACGAGACTCTCGTCTATGACGAGGTCT
>NC_137048.1:21767030-21772030 GCF_032717465.1 Coenobita brevimanus
TGGACTTTGAGAAGTTGGTGCGTATACTTGTATGACATTCATGGTATATTTTTTCCATAGTCTGATGACAACAAATGCTGCTTTGTCAGATACACTGCTGAATTTAACAATGTTGTCTGCAAGATTTCTGTTAATTAGAAATCGTACACCACTAACTCTTTCATTTTCCTTTCCTCTGTAGTAAAATAGGTGATTGCTGTCTTCGAGCTGAATTACTTTTTCTTCTTTTCTGCGGATGTCACTCAAACCTACAATATCCCAACTAATGTTTTCCAGTTCAGTCATCAGATTTTCAAGTTTATAATCTTCTGCAAGGCTTCTTACATTGTATGCATAGATCTCCATCGATTTCAGTTTGTTTAACATCCAAGAGACTAATTTTGCAACATAGTGCCTACTTTCGGTGGCACACTGCTTGTAAGCACAGAAGACAGTGCGGTTGGACCTTTAGTAGACGATGATCCAACAGGAACGTCCTTCAAATCATTTGCAATAGAACTCATATTTGGTTGGGAGGATTGCGGCAAATAATCTCACCTCCCTGCCACATAGTTTCTGGTGAGATGTAATTTTTGTGCCACATTACTTATTATATTCGGTGGAGCCCTATATATCAATAGGGGGTCCCATGGTCTGTGCCGTCTAACACGGTACCTCGTATATCTACAAGGCTTTCCCCTATCCGCCACCCGGGGATGCGCCATATATATATATATATATATATATATATATATATATATATATATAGCCTCTGTGCTACAGTGGTAGAGTGTACATCTCGCACACGGGTGGATGTGGGTTCACCTCCCATCAGAGTTATAAAAACTTTGGGAAGCGTTCACCGAGCCACATACTGCTTTGGTGGCCATAAAGGGTTCTGTGGTTGAACCAGTGTCGCATATGGGTATGCTTGCACCCAGTCGGCTCAAGGCGGGCTGATTACACTTGGTTCACAGACTACACGCACATCCAAAGCCACTCGAACATTACAGTTACACTCACAAGCACTTCTCATCTGATATGCAATCTCTACCAGACAGCTTAACCCACCACGTCCCGGCAGATTTTTCACCACTGACCCCCCCCAATCCCGGCAGATTTTCGAGATTTTTTTTTTTTTTTTTTGGCTAAAACCTCCGCTTTTTATGAGAAACATCGAAAATTCAGAGAGAAACTGCTCAGTTGAGTTTAGAAATACGGTAGAAGTAAGAGTACCTTTACCTTGTTACCGTATTCTCTCAGGCTAGGCTCGAGAAAAAACGTTTTCTATGGGAGGGGTAGCTATTTCAAACCATTCATAACTGGTTAGATATTTATTTGGTACGAATTTATATGTAGTACAGGAGTATATTGGTTTTCAGACAATAATATAGGTGGTATAAGCGTTGTTCACTCACCAAAAACATCAACATATGGCACTATCTTTTACGACGTTACCGTCTCATCACTTCTGCTTGTTTCTTCCTCTGGCTTATTTCTTCCTTTGTGTGTGTGTGTGTGTGTGTGTGTATATACATATTATATCAATATATATATATATATATATATATATATATATATATATATATATATATATATATATATATATATATATATATATATATATACAGCTTGAAGGCAGCAACCATCTATTTTACTACAGAGGAAGGCAAAATGAAAGCGTTAGTGGTGAAAGATTTCTAATTAACAGAAATCTTGCAGACAACACTGTTAAATTCAGCAGTGTAACTGACAGAGCAGCATTTCTTGTCATTACACTGTGCAAAAGATATACCCTGAAAGTGATACAAGTATATGTACCAACTTCCCAAGGCCCAGATAAGAAATAGAAACATTCTATGATGACATCTCCCAGATTGTGGAAGAAGAAAAGACAACACATACTATACTCATGGGAGACTTCAGTGCAAAAGTTGGGAAGTCGAAAAATGGAGAAGCATGTATGGGAAAATTTGGAGTGGGAGAAAGGAATGAAAGAGGAGAAATGCTGGTATATTTTGCTGAAATGTTTAATATGAGAATAATGAACACATTCTTCCACAAAAGAACTGGGAAAAAATGGACCTGGAGATGCCCAAATGGAGAAACAAAGAATGAAATCGACTTCATTATAGCAGATAAGAATAACACGATCACATATGGAAGCATGGCAGTATCATCACTATCCCTAAACCCAACAAAGACCACACGTTACCCTCCTCACATCGCCCCATCACACTCCCCTGCACCCCCTCTAAAGTGACTGAACGACTGATACTATAACTAGTCACACCTCACATTCCCCTAGCTCAGTCACAACATGGCTTTAGGCTACTACACTCCACAAACACCCTTCTTACAGACCTTACACAGAGAGTTTTCGATGGCATGAATTCAGCTAGGCCACCACACAGAACACTCCTAGTCACACTAGACATTAGCAAAGCTTTTGATGCCATCCCCCGCCACAACCTCACAAACAAAATACTCAACACAAACATGCACAATAATACAAAAAGATGGCTGGGAAACTACTTAGCAGGCAGATGTGCACACGTAACATTTGCCGGTCAGTCGTCTAACATCAGAAACTTCACAAACGGCGTTCTCCAAGGATCTGTTTTGTCCCCTACACTCTTTAATCTATACATGCACGAGGTACCCACACCCCACACACCACAGATACACATAGCTTCCTATGCAGATGATATAAAACTTACATGTATGCACCAAAACGCAAACACAGCTGCACACATCATTCAACCTTACCTCAACACACTACACGAATGGTTCACCACGAACAGGCTCAAAATAGCCCCAGCCAAATCTACAGTGAGTCTTCTCACAAACTGGACAGCAGAACACAGTCACATCCCACACCTCACCATAAACATCACTCCCCTACCACACACACACACACACACACACACACACACACACACACACACACACACACACACACACACACACAAAATCCTTGGTGTAACATACAATACATCAATGTCATTTAAACAACACATCACAAACATTAAAAAATAAAATAACACCAAGACTCAATGCTTTGAGGTCACTTGCCCATACAACATTCGAACACAACAAAGAAACCACCACCACAGTATACAAACAATACATACGTTCAGTGATGAATTATGCAAGCCCTGCCTGGGCTTCTAACCTGACCAAAACACACTACAACACTCTACAGATCATACAGAACAAGGCCCTAAAAATAATCACAGGCTGCACAGCTACTACACCCACAGACCACCTACATCAAGAAACCAAAGTCCTCAAAGTCAAGGATCACCTAGACATGAGAGGCACCCAGTTTGTTGCTGTAGCCTCCACAAACCCACAACATACACTACAGTACATGGCAGCACATCCACCCACACCAAGGAAGATCAAAACAACACCCAGCACACGATACCATACACAAATACTGTCATCTCTCCCCCCTCACCCACCTCAGACCAGCTTCCAGAAGCATATCCACACTCAGATCACTCGCCGCTCCATTCAGTCACATAAAGACAACACACAGTTGCATGCACGGCCTCCTGACATCCACCCTTCTGAATCCTACCTTCCCCGTGAGGACAGGGTCCACCTCGCAAGATGTGGCCACCATCCAGCCCTCTTAAGCTACCAGAAAAGGCTGGATGACTCCGTAGCTGATGCCTGTCCAGGATGCAACACAGCACCCCATACTATTAAGCACATTATGGAAGACTGCATTGCACACAATCACCTACGCAAACAACACAACATACACTCTTTGAGAGCTCTGTGGGAAAGCCCGGTCTCGGCCAGGGCCTTCCTAAGGAACTCGGGGCTGTTCGGCCAGACTGCCTGGGGAACAACTACTACTACTACACGATCACAAATGTTACAGTTATCAACAAAGTAAATGTAGGTAGTGATCATACAATGGTGGGTTACACAGCATGATTCACTTTCAGAAGTGAAAGAGGAAGATGATTAAAAATAAAAAGATATGCCCAATAATAGTAAACGAAAACAAAGCTGTCTTTCAGTTGGAAATAAGGAACAGATTTCAGGCTCTAAATAATGCTGAATGTGACATGGATGAGCTGAATGACAGACTAACAAAATTGCTAAGAGAATCAGCGGAGGTAGTAGGAAAACCTAATACAACCAAAGCGAAGGAGTATTCAGAAAAGACACTCGAGCTTATGAAAAAACGAAAGGAAATGAAAGTAAAAACAAAGAAAGAAGAAGTAGAAAAAGCGGAATTAAATAAGCTTATCAATAAAAGACAAAGAGAAGAAAAAAGAAACAGAAACATGGATCAGATCAAAGAAACCATCAAAAATTGAAAAAGTCTGAAACAGGTCCGAAGTAAAATGGCACTAGGAAAGCAACAAATGACATCACTGAAAGAAAATAACGGTGAAATCATTAAATGCAAAGATAAGATGGTGAAGAGAGTTGAAGAATTTCACAAAGAACTGTATGCATCAAAGACAGTAGTACCAATAGCTAACTTTTCAATTGACACAAGTGAAATACCTGAGGTAACACCAGACGAAGTAAATATTTGTCTTAAAATTATGAAAAGAGGGAAGGCTCCGGGAGAAGATGGAATAATAACAGATTTACTGTTGGATGCAGGAGTAGAAGTACAAAATAGGCTTGCTCACTTATTTAACCACTGTATAAACCAGAAGAAAATTCCCAGATCATGGTGTAATGCAATAGTTATTTTACTCTACAAAAAAGGTGACTCAGAAGATCTTAGTAACTATCGACCCATTAGCTTATTATCAGTCATTTACAAACTCTTCACTAAAGTCCTTGCGAACAAAATAACAACAATTTTGGAGGAAAACCAACCTCGTGAACAGGCAGGATTCCGAAGCGGGTATTCGACCACTAATCATCTACGCACATTGAATCAGGTAATTGAGAAAACTACAGAATATGATAAACCACTGTGCTTAGGTTTTGTTGATTACGAAAAGGCTTTTGATTCAATGGAGCACATAGCAATTCATTGC
>NC_137048.1:21777030-21927030 GCF_032717465.1 Coenobita brevimanus
TTTTCAAGAGATATGCCGTAGGGTTATCGACTTCCCCGCAATCTAGCATTATTATCACAAAAAACACTGTCATGCCAGTCGTCCCTCACCGTTAACCTCACTTTCGTCGACCTCTGACTCTAAAGCAGGTGGGACAGTTAAAGGTTCACACCACAGTAGGCGGAACAAGGGGAGGGGGGTGTGGTAGTTATATGGAGGGTGGTGGGTGAGGAAGGGCGGGACGAGGTGGGACGTGTGATGGGAGGGGGGTGAGGGGGCAAGTGGTTGGCTGTGGTATTTAACGTATATGAGATTAGAGGTTGTAATAGGTTTGTTTTGACAGAGAAAACCAATGTTTCTTTAATATTCGAGTGATAAAGTCGAACGATTACTCTCTATAAATGTTTATCATCATGAACGGGTCAACTAGTTCCACCCCCCATACGTGACGTCACGTGGTGCCTACGTCACAAACCAAGGTGGTGATGGAGCTGCACGCTCGGGATACCCGTGTGTCTCACATGAATGAACGCAGCACTATTTGGATGCCAGTGTTGTAATACTAGGGTTATAAATATATCTACCACGTGTATGACACGTTAATCATTATCAGTATTATCTGTTTACTTGCATGATATTGAATGGAGATCAATTAGAACTGCACATTGACAAATTATCACTGGGTTTGTTTCGCCCGGACAGCAGACTGAATCTCGGTCAAGTTCACAGCTACCACTTTTGCCAGATAAGAAACCAACATCTTGGTGGACTAGATGGCCTCGAGTCATCTGCTCGCAAATGTACACCTTCAGACAGAAATTAGTGATACACGATAATCTGCCACTAGAGGTCAGGTTAATCGCACACATCTACCCCCCCCCAACTCCCCCTCCTTACCCCCACCAAAACACTGATTTGTTGGGCAGATGGATCGGTGATATGAAGCTTCGCTCACTCTTACGTCTTGCCGCATGTAATGTTACTTTCATTGATCTTACTATTAGGTGTATTATCAAGTGCATAGATCCATCTTCATTTCCATGAGAAGTGATTATATTGAAGTTTTAGCAGACTTCAATACAATGACTTTAATGTATAGAGTCTAGTTTCCAAACAGTTATCCAACGTGTTCTAAGCGATAAACTAAAATCCAAGTAACAGTTAAAAGTTATATGGCCAGATAAGTCCCTCTCTTGCCTTGTCATCTGGACAGCCAAATATACACCCACCTACTTATCCACCTACCCACTCAACCCATCCAACACAACCCACCGACCTCACCTCTGCCACCCACCCAGCCCACCGATCCCTGCTATCCACCCTGCTAACCCACGAATGCCACACACGAAGTTCACCCAACAATGCAACTCAACTCATTTATTCATTCACTTCTCCACCCTGAACCCATCCAGCCACCCAACCCAACCACCCACTTACATCATCTCGACCACACAATCGTCTCAGCCACCCTGCCGACCAACGGTGCCCACTCACCCTGGCGACTTACTTTGCCCACACATTCCGATAATCTCTCTTGCACACTGACCCCTACCACCCACACTTTCCACTCACAAATTCCACCCACCCTTCCCACTCACGAGTTCCACCCATCCTGGTCACCCAACAATGCCATCCATCTCATCCATCCACACAACCCTCCCACCTCTCCCTGAACACTCCCGACCCACCTCACCCTGCCCATCCACCCATCCTGTCCACAAACTCCTCCCACCGACCCACTCGCCCATCCACCCTTCTTACCCAACCCCATTCACCCATTTTAACCCAACCCCATTCACTCCACCACCCCATTCACCGATTTGAACCCAACCCCATTCACTCAGCCACCCCATTCACCCATTTGAACCCGACTTATCCATCAAACTCATCTTATCCAAACCTAACTTACCGACCCCTCCCCGACCACCCACATATCCAGCCACCAACCCACCCAACCCACCAAACGCATCCCCTCACTAACCCATTTACCCCTACAACCCACCCAAAACCACTCCACACACCACCCCCAAAAACCCCTTTCCACCATTACCACTGTTCACCCATCCTGGCGATGCATCGAACTACCACACCCACCAACTCAATCTCATCAAGTCCAACCACCCAACCAACTGACACACACACACACACACACACACACACACACACACACACACACACACACACACACACACACACACTGGCGCATAGAGAGAGAGAGAGAGAGAGGGAGACTCAGTAAGACACACACACACACACACACACAGATGCGGAAGGGTGGGAAAGGAGGGAGGTAGGATTAGGGGACGGTGAAGGGGACGGATGAGATGTGGAAGTGTCTAGTATTGTTCTGATAGCAACTTACACAGTACACAGACTCGTATCTCCGACATAAAATTATACTCTTTCATTCAACTATATTATGGATGTATTTCCATTAGGATTCCATGATATGCCATCCAATTGGCAATAGTTTTAATGAGGGAATACTTTGGTAAAATATTAAATATCATAACTATGCTAGTTTCTATATTACATGCTGTTCATACTGTTCAATGATTATACAGCCAACCATCAAACAGTAATTCGTAAGACGTGGGGCTAATCTTCCTCGGGGATAAACAACCACTGAGGATAAGTGAGTGAAGTTGTTGTGAACTACTCTCTCCCTGTGTGTGTGTGTGTGTGTGTGTGTGTGTGTGTGTGTGTGTGTGTGTGTGTGTGTGTCAGTTTGTTGGGTGGCTGGTGTTGATGAGGTTGAGTTGGTGGATGTGGTAGTTCGGTGTATCGCCAGGGTGGGTGGACAGTGGTAATGGTGAGGGATTGTGGTGTGTGGAATGGTTTTGGGTGGGTTGTAGGGGTAAATGGGTTAGTGAGTGGATGCGTTTGGTGGGTTGGGTGGGTTGGTGGCTGGATATTTGGGTGGTCGGGGAGGGGTCGGTAAGTTAGGTTTGGATAAGACAAGTTTGATGGATAAGTCGGGTTCAAATGGGTGAATTGGGTGGCGGAGTAAATGGGGTTGGGTTCAAATGGGTGAATGGGGTTGGGTAAGAAGGGTGGATGGGCGGGTGGGTCGGTGGGAGGAGTGGGTGGACAGGATGGGTGGATGGGCAGGGTGAGGTGAGTAGGGAGTGTTCAGGGAGAGGTGGGAGGGTTGTGTGGATGGATGAGATGGATGGCATTGTTGGGTGACCAGGGTGGGTGGAATTCGTGAGTGGGAAGGGTGGGTGGAATTTGTGAGTGGTGAGGGTGGGTGGTAGAGGTCGTTGGGCAAGATAGGTTGTTGGGATGTGTGGGCAAAGTGAGTCGCCAGGGTGAGTGGGCACCGTTGGTCGCCAGGGTGGCTGAGACGATTGCGTGGTCGGGATGATCTAAGTGGGTGGTTGGGTTGGGTGGCTGGATGGGTTCAGGGTGGAGAAGTGAATGAATAAATGTGTTGAGTGGCATTGTTGGGTGAACTTCGTGTGTGGCATTCGTGGGTTAGCAGGGGTGAGGTCGGTGGGTTGTGTTGGATAGGTTGAGTGGGTAGGTGGATAAGTAGCTGGATGCATATGTGGCTGTCCAGATGTCAAGGCAAGAGAGGGACTTATCTGGCCATATAACTTTTAACTGATCCTTGTATTTCAGTTTATCGCTTAGAACACGTGGCTATTTGGAAACCAGACTCTATACATTAAGGTCATTGTATTGAAATCTGTTAAAATTTCAATATAATCACTTCTCATGGAACTGAAGAGGGATCTATGCACTTGATAATACACCTAATAGTAAAATAAATGAAAGTAACATTAGATGCGGCAAGACGTAAGAGTGAGCGAAGCTTCATATCTCCGATCCATCCGTCCAACAAATCAGTGTTTTGATGGGGGTAAGGAGGGGGAGTTGGGGGGGCGGTAGACGTGTGCGATTAACCTGACCTCTAGTGGCAGATTACTCTGTATCAAGTATTTCTGTCCGGAGGTGTACATTACTGAGTGTAACCTTTGAGGAGTACATGTGTTCTTGTTTGCTGCTGGTGATGAGTGTGTTGGTGGATTTGGCTGGAGTGATTGTCAGCCAGTTGTCCTTGACCAATGGCTGAAGTGTTTTGGGTACTTTTGTTGCACTGAACTGACTGAGTATGCGATGTGGTGTGAGGATGTTATGGCATTGTCATACATGAGGCAATGCTTGCAAGTTGTTGGAGTGGGGGGGGGGGTATGTAACGGATGAAAATTGTATGTAAAAAAACGGAAAGCCCTGTGGAGCTCCTTGTTGAAAGTTTACTTTTCTTGAATATTTGGTTTAGAGCGAAACATGCGTTTGTTCATCAAATAAGTAGTTGGCAATCCAGTGTTTGGTGAAGTTCTCCATGTTTGTGTTGTAGACTGTGGTGACTAGTCTGCGTCGGGGGATAACATCAAAGGCTTTATTAAAGTTTGTCGTTGTAAGACGTGTACACTGGGGGAGGGGGGGGGGAGATCTTGCAGATGTGATGCTATTAGGTGCGTGTTGTGTGAGCCTGGTTAGAACATTACACTCGGCAAACACCCTATTAAGGTCATGTATTGAGGGAGCAAGGGGGACACAAGGCGTCACTGTAAGAATCTGGCGTTAAGTTACCTTAGTTGATGTGTTGAGTAATGTTACGGGTCTGTGTTGCTTCCAGATGTTAGAAATGCTAGAATGTGCATATGAGTAGTTGCTGATGTTTGTAAGGACCCGGACGCCGAGTAGTCCTAAATGTTTCAGACGTAGGTTGATGATACCATCCGACTCAGTGCTTGAAGAGTTGTTTTCATGATAATGTTACTTATACGTTCTGGAGTAAGGATGTATCCTCGTGGTCAAGTGAAAGGACTGCATATGCGGAGATTTTTTTTTTTTTTTTTTTTTTTTTTAAGTGTGCAGTGTTAAGGTTATTTAGCCATAAGTATGTCTGCTTTCTCTTTGTAAGGAAGGATGTACGGATTGTTGTTAGTGATGACAACATGGGTCTCGGAGGTGCTTGTTTGTCTTAGTATAGCCTGTTAAGTGTTTTGTAAAGCTAAGAGAGCTCTGTATAGTGACTAAGTGTTGTCACAAAAGCTTTCCTGTTTTCTGTTTTCTTTGCCTTATTTTTTTTATTTTTCATTTATTATTTTTTTGGTCAGATTCATTGTTTACTAGCTGGAGTTATATGACTGTGCGGGAGAGGGGAGTTGTACTTGACTGGATCGCATCGTTTCATGAGGCGCCCAATCTCCAGTGTAAAGTTTGGGCTGCAGTTTCTTCTCTTGTCTCTTGGAATATGGCGATCGTTTACATTAGGTATGATGTTAATTTTCGTACTGTGCCTGTGGATACTGACGATGGATGAATTGTTTAATGTGCTGAAGAGATGTTATGGTTCTTTGGTGAATTTTGTCCGGTCTGATTTCTTGTAGCTTGGGTAAGTGATGTGATCGCTCTGGTTTCGAGTGTAGTCCTGTGGTGGTGGTGATATGCAGGTGGCCTGAAGAGAGTTTAGGTTATGTACACCAGGTCGTTGTGTGTGACAGTGTGGATGAACAGAATGTCATGACTGGGGAGGAGGGAGAGAGGAGTGACAGGTATGGAATGTAGGTTTCTTATGAGGTATTACTAAGAATGCACAACTTGTTAAAATGTGTTGCAATGTCGAGGTCTCGGCGGGTGTCTTGGTTGTGCTCGAACAAGGCGGTGTTCTTAGCGTTAGGTATTTTAGACCAAAAGTGGTGGGATACAGTGAAGTAATTTATTTTCTGGTGGTGTGATGAATGCTGGTTGATGTGGTGCAATTATGTCAGGGTGTTGATTGCAATGTAACAGTACAGTGTGGTGATGTGATATAATATTATAGTACTGCGAGATGGTCTGGAATAATGGTGATGTGTGATCATATGGTATATTAAGTTATAGGAGTCCACAGGATAGTTCGTGGTCGAGCAGGCAAGCATGCTAATGTCCTTATTTTATCTAAAAGAACTATGTTATCCAACTTGCTGGATATTAAACCATAATCTGAAATTTTGAGCAGGAACATAAGAATTGCTTTTCCATAAACTTTACAACGCCGTGCATAGCTCTGCTGTAGCTTTAATAGTCTCTGACTTAACGCGGTTTTGGGGTTTTTGCCTCATTTCATTAATATCATGGAGAATTTTGAGAAGTCACTTAAATAGCACCATAGGTCCACTGAAGCTGTAATAGTTTCCGAAATAACACAGCTTTGGGGGTAAATTTAGCATCTGAGGGCTTTTTCCCAGCAATATGGTGGCAAAATAACGGAAACACACTACTTTTTTATGTGCTTTTCAGCGACAATCATAGTTCCGGTGTATCGTCAATATTTATAGAAGCAACAAGTGCTGATGCTCAGATCTGCATTTGTTAGCATATTCCCTCAATGGAGTAAAATTTAAGGAAGGCAATTGTCACTGTTTTTTCATAAGCTTTCCCCCCAAAAAACGTTATAAATCCTCTGTAGCTCCAACACCACCTGAAATAATGCAGTTTTGGTGCTCATTTTGACTAATTTTTTTGGAGCAATATGATGGCCAATTTTGAGAAGTTACTTATGTAACACCTGTGATTTCACAACCTTTCCAATGATGTGCGATGATCCACTGTACATAAGTTGTGGTGTTATGCCTTACCATCCCCCTACGTGTGTGACTGTGTTGTGTGGTGATGTGTAGTGGTGCAGTGGTGTTGTGGTGTGGTACCGTGGTGCGAGTATTTCTGAGATAATAGAGTGGTGTAATAATATGTGGCAGTGGGTTAGGTGATGTAATATTAGTGGTGCAATAGTGCTGTGTGGTTGTGTGGTATAGTGGTGTGATAATGTGTGGTGGTGTGGTATAATGTTTTATGATGTATATTATTGTAATTGTGCAGTGTGGTGGTGTGACATAGTGGTGTAATGATAGTTGATGGTGTGGCATAGTGGTGTAGTAGCGGTGTTTGATGGTGTGGTATAGTGGTGTAAAAGTGTTGTTTAATGGTGTGGTATAGTGGTGTAAAAGTGTTGTTTAATGGTGTGGTATAGTGGTGTAAAAGTGTTGTTTAATGGTGTGGTATAATGGTGTAATTGTGTTGTTTAATGGTGTGGTGTAGTGGTGAAATAGTGTTGTTTAATGGTGTGGTGTAGTGGTGAACTAGTGCTGTTAACGGTGTGGCGTTGTTGTTTGTGTTGTTTAATGGTGTGGAATAGTGATGTAATAGTATTGTTTGATGGTGTGGTGTAGTTTCTTAATAGTGTTGTTTGATGGTGTGGTGTAGTGGTGAAAAAATGTTGTCTGATGTAGTATAGTGGTGTAATAGTGTCTTTTAATAGTGTGGTATAATGGTGTAACAGTGTTGTTTGTTGGTGTGGTGTATTGATGTGATTGTGTTTGATGTGGCATAGTGGTGTAAAAGTGTTTTTTGATGGTGTAGTATCCTGGTGTAATATTTTGTTTGATGATGTCGTGTACTGTAGTGATCTAATAGTGTTTTTTTGATGGTGTGGTATAGTATTGTTTGATGGTGTGGTGTAATGGTGTAACAGTGTTGTTTGATGGTGTGGAGTAATGGTGTAGTAGTATTGTTTGATGGTGTGGAGTAATGGTGTAACAGTGCTGTCTGATGATATGGTGTAGTTGTGTAACAGTGTTGTTTGATGGTCTGAGATGATGGTATAATAGTGTTGTTTGAAGGTTTGATAATAATGTTTTATGGTGTAGTGTAATGGTGTAATATTTTGTTTGATGACTTGGAGTAGGGGTGTAATAGCGTTGTGTGATTACGGGCGAGCTAGCGCTGCGACCAAAGCGATGTTTACCTTTGACTGAGAAATGATCGGTCCGACACGACCCGGCCCGGTCCGGCCCGACACGACATGCCCCACCGCGATGGTTTTCATTGGCTAATAACTTTTCTACTATGTGAGACAGAGAAGATATTCTCTCAGCAGGTAATAGATACATTCAGTAAATTTTGTTTTTAGCTAATTTTACTCATGAGACCAAAGAATATCCCTGGACTCACAGCTTTCCAAGGAAGTGTACCGAGGGCTTCAGTTGACGTGCTCCACCATGAATTCGAATTTAAAAAGATTTCCTGTTGTAACATAATGTTTTCTTGCATGAATTCTAATAATTAAAATTAATATCGGATATTAAGCTGAAATTTTCACATGAGCGTTTTTCCTATGTTTAGGGGGTGAAATCAGCAAGGGTAATCGCCCCATTTCTGGGTTTTATCATTCGGGATTAGGGCGTCGGGCTATAGATAGATAGATAGATCATTCGATCAACAGCCAAGCATTTACCGACGCAGTTCGTTGGCGTGGCAAGTCGGGAGCAGAGAACTGAACATTGCACGTGTGATATATGCTACGGCTACTCACTATATGCACATTCAGAGGGAAAACGTGAGAGAGAAAGAGAAAAAACGTGAGAAATTAAATATTTCAACTCAATATTCTTCCTTTATTGTTTAAATACCTCACCAGATATGTTGAAAGTTTACACCAAAATGAAATTATGATAGGCTACTAGGCGTATATACAAACTCTCGCTGACTCATCACGCTCTCACAAAGCGTACATTACTGGTAGTGTGGTTTAGTATTGTAATAGTGTTGTTTGACAGTGTGGTGCAGTGGTGTAATAGTGCTGTTTGATGGCGTGGTATAGTAGTTAAATGGCGTTATGTGACGACGTGGTGGAACTGTGTTAGTTATGTTGCAATGTGTTTTAGTGATGTGAGTATCGTTTGATGTAATAAAATAGCCTAATAATGTTATAGTGCTGCGTACTGGTGTGAGCTACCTTTCTTTGTGTTGTGGGGCCATGTATGGTGTCTGGTATGGTGTGTCAGTGCGTCGAAATTTCGTAACTATGTAAACAGTTCTAAAATT
Source organism: Coenobita brevimanus (assembly GCF_032717465.1). Lineage (NCBI taxonomy): Eukaryota > Metazoa > Arthropoda > Malacostraca > Decapoda > Coenobitidae > Coenobita > Coenobita brevimanus. The sequence goes on from NC_137048.1 coordinate 21,785,887, forward strand.
ACATTTGGCATCCATAAGAAACGCCATTACTATAGTTCAGCCGGAAAGGTTGTAATAATGATCAATCTTGAAATAAACCGTTGGATGGAGCACAGTATATTAGTTCCATTCACGGAACCTATCATGAGGCTGAATTGTTGGGAAATGGAGGACATGAATATCTTCAAATTTCCAGGTAGCGTGATGAGTAAGGGTTGTTGTTGCTGTTCCTTGACCCAGGCCTGTATGGCGTAGGAAACCCCTCGTTTACAGAAAAACAATTGCATCTGTGAGGCCTTCCTACAAGTACAGTATAGTACATACACCCCGTAGGGAATCATCGCCTCTTTGCGGTAGACAGCGCGTCGCCAGATTCGGATCAGGCTCTTTCCCTACGCCAGATTGTAGGGATATACGAGTATGAGGAGGTGTGTCATCCAGGTGGACACTGTAGCTGCTTAGCTCCACTCACGGTGCACAACGCCTCCACGTGTCGACGTCTCGTTAGCGCCCAGGATGGCTGTTTCGAGGGGTAATAGCAAGGGAGGGAACAGCAAGGCTGGAGGATTGCAAGTACAATTGCGGACAGGAATACTGCTCCAATTTTTAGGCGAACATTTACGAAATTCTTATGTAGTGCTCAGAAGATATTGCATTACAGGGTTGCGATATTATCATCTAAATAGTTATCTCACTGAAGTACAGTAATATAGTATTTGTACCCATAACTACATTTAGGGCGGTGACGTAGAGTAAGGAGGTAAACATTAAAATGAACAAGTCACTGAATGAGAGTATTATGCTCCTCACATTAACATAGGCGAGTGATGTTTGGACTTCGTTGGAAGGATATAAGCCAAGAGTAAGAGTGAACATGAGGTATCCAAGTCAAGCGTAGGCGTTATTTGAAGAAAAGACATAAATCAGGAAGATAGGGTGCATTGTGGTGTTGATGTGAATGTGTTGAAAGGTGGTGAGTTAAATACCCTAAGACAATTTGTCACAGGACACACATGGAGAGTGAGAGATTGACTAGTAGTGAGCGAAGCAGAGAAAGGAAGGAGAGGGAGACTGATGATAAAGTCCTTGAACGATCTGGGTGGAGAGATATGTGAATAAGAATGGTGCGAGATGAAGTGAGGGCTGCCTGATAGTGGAGGACAGGGCGACGTGGAGGAAGCTTGTCCATGGCCACCCCCTCCAGGAAGAAGACATCTGGCTAGAATAACTAGCTCCATTCGGTTTGAAGTGTTGAAGGGGTACGAATGTAATTCACGTTGCCAGTATGGTTATTGGTTGATGGCAAAGCGATAGTGGGCTGTGGTTCCATAAAGGAATTCGATGATAAGCCAGTTTTCCTGAGAGTTCCTGGTTTGGCACTGTGTAACATCCTTGTTGTACTGTAGCTGTGTTGAGCTATAGGGTGATCATATTGTATTGCGACAAATGAGTTTGTGAAGTATGTGTAAGTGTGCGTTGTGGCACTAATTTTTTGTGACCTTGTGACAGAGTAGCTGTTGTTCCATTGTACTGTATTAATAAACCGCTTTGAGGTGTGGCTATTGCTGTAATTAATATAAATGTATGTGTATTCCGTTTGTATGACGACGCGTGATGGTTATTCGATGTGATTCCTGGTGTGGGAATAAACTGTTAATGTTTTATTTTGGGGGTTGTGTACAGGAATAGTGAGGTAGGCCTGTGGTGGGTTGGAGGTGTATTGTTTCATTGATGGTGTGTCTTAACCACATAATAGTTAGAAGGAACCACTGGATTCGCTTTCACTTTTAAATAATCGCAAGGGGGTGTATGAAGCCAAATTCCATTCCCTATGGATGATATGTCTCTCGCCATATGACAACTCACTTGCCAACAGATCTGCCATGTGTGATTCGTGTGTGCGTCGTAAATCGCTCAAGTCTTGCTACTCGTACACAGAATCGCCGTCCAGATCAATGTTTTTTCTTTTTTTTTTAAATACTCCCAGTCGCACAGACCCTCATGAACTTCTATGAGCGACATTGTAAACAACCTATTTAATACCCCACCCCTCCCTCCTCTCCCTCTTACCTACTTTTCAGCTCTTTACCCAGCGATAGGTGCAAGTTTTTGTCATTATTGTTCTTGCAGCTTGACACTCCACCAAATTTCACAACACTGTAGGCATGTCTCAAAATATCATATTAGTAAAATTCGGTAACATCCCTTCCTTCGTTACCCCCTTTGAGATTTAATTATCTGAGACAAGTCTACCGTACTCCAAAGCATCTAAGGGCAGGGGGCAGGCTTACATATTAAGTAACATTACATAACCGTAAAACCTCCAGATCCTTCTGTGAAATTTGAAACAAAGCCCACAGAATCAGGTCGTCGCTCCAGCTGTGTCTTTTACCAACAGACCGTCAGACGTCTACATTGTATTAATAACTGTAATAAAGCAGTTTCATTTGTCTCGTCAGCATTTTGAGAAACATTTAGATCTTGCACATAACCGTATAATGCTATATCGAACCTACGGTTGCATCTAATAATTATTTTGCCCACGCAGCAGCGCTAGTTATATTCAGTTCTACCCCTCTCATGACGGACAACTCTGATAAGCTATTCCAGCAAACGCCAGACGACTGTACTCATCTGAAAGTTAGTTGAAGGGGCCTAAGAACCTTAAAATCGGTACCACTAACCCTCCTATGGTCGAGACAGCTCCATTTTTCTGTTCTAGCCCTAACACCAGACGATTTTACTCGGATGAGGGTGTGACTGACTGTATTGGATTTAATTGTTGGCTGTCAAGGTCGGAAAGTACCAACAGTGAATGTTTCCATTTGCATGTTCCCTACCAGTTTCAGTCTGGGGAAAACTATAAACACCAGTCGAACAGGTAGTACTCCCGAAGGGGATAGAAAGCTAGTGAAAGGAGAAAGCTTGGGTTCCGTTTCAACAACGATCAGGAACTCAACGTCTCGATTTTTTCCTATGGTGATATAATACTCTTGGTCAGTAATATTGGAACTAGTCCACTTTGCTCTCCTGAAAAATTTTCTCTATTTCCTTATACGACAGCCTCATCCAAAGCACAGATACCCAGTAAAATAATGGTTACCCACATCGCCGCCTACCTTCAAGGCGATCCACAGATGTCACCATCAGTGACCCCTTTCTTCGTAATGATCGTACGAGATGTCCCAGCACCACGTCTAAGCCATCGTCGTTATCATAAGCAATAACCGTGTTCTTTTCTCTAGCTTCCCATCTCCTTAACATTACGTGTCCTTTAACACTCACTTTCTCACCTGACCTAAGGTATCTAGAGATTACCTTTTCGGTGTATCCGCGTCGTATACAATTTTCATGCCAAAGGAAAACTGGCTTGCTTTTAGCTATGAGCGATAACATTAACTGTTGTGATAAAAAGCTCAATCCTCTTGATTCCCTTCATCCTGGCCAGCTGAATATTCTTTCTCTGTAGCCTTGACCCTCAAACGATTAGTCTTAATATGAAACCGCATTTTTGCTCGATCCTCAGTCTTCCCAATAAGTTTCGTTCAGGTCGGGGAAAAAAATGTTTGGTTGACCTTGCTGTTTGACTTTAGTGTTTTGACTGACTTTTCTTAAAATGTATTATCTTCATCCTTGGCAGAACGTTGATATTTCCACTAACATTGGTCCAGGTCGAACTGAAACTGTTTGATTTAGTCGAACATAACATTTTGCCTTGACACTTTGACTTATGACTAATTGTTCTCAAAACTGAATTGCTTCATCCTAAGTTTACCTTAAACCAGTCCACAAAATTAGGACTAAATCGGATAAAAACTTTAAGTCAACCTTGCCAAGTGACTTTGACATTTTCCATACTCTTCTGTCAAAAATAAGTCAAACGCTTGGCCGCTGACACTCAGGCCTTTCGCAAGTATAGTTAATAAAGAAAATGACTTAATTACTATTTTCAATCACAGACACACACGGATCAAATTCTAACCATGGCCTGTTACCTTGACCATTGACTTAGTGTTCTGATATTAAGCCCCTTCGTCCTTGCCTTCAGTTCTTTGACTAAGTTAGACATAATTCGGATCAAGACTGTAACTTGACCTTTCCATGTGGCCTCCACCTTTAACTTTTCTTTGTGACTGTGGACTCATTTTCTTTTTTTCAAAATTAATTACTTGACTCATGACCTTCCCTTAACCATTCCACAAACGCTGACTACACTGACCTTGCGATCAGATCTGACCTCCCCACGTATCTTTGTCCTCTGATCAACTGTTGTAGAAAACAGTAGACTATTTTACTCGTATATTGGCCTTTCCATACGACTTGACCTTGTTCTTTGATCGACTATTCCATAAAACAATGCACCATCCTCTTGACTGACCCTCATTCCTTCCACTAAGTTTTGTCCGAATCGGATGAAAGCTGTTTTAGCAATTGTGATAACACTAACTGAACAAATCAAAGTTTGAGCTTGCCCTGTGATCGTGACCTTTGGCTGGCCTGTTATCACCCGCGTTGCGAAGCGAGCGGAGTGGTAATGTTTTCAGTTGTGAGGTTGGCTGGCTGGCTTTGTGTGTGTGTGGGTAAACAAGATATCTCACGAACAGCTTGAACTGTCAACATGAAACTTTCAGGGAATCAAGATATGGTCAAAATCTTGGACGAGTTCAAAAATGGGCACTCGGGGTCAAGGTCAAGGTCAACAAAATGGCTGCCAACTGTCAACTAGCTAACCTTTGGTGACCTTGACCTTGACCCGGAGTGCCCATTATCGAACTCCTCCAAGATTATGGCCATATCTTGATACCCTGAAAGTTTCATGTTGATAGCTCAAGCCGTTCATGAGTGTATATCTTGTTTACCCACACAACGCCAGCCAGCCAACCTCACAACTGAAAACATTACCACTCCACTCGCTTACCACCCGCGTTGCGAAGAGAACGCAGTGGTAATGTTTTCAGTTGTGAGGTTGGCTGGCTGGCTTTGTTTGTGTGTGTTTTACATCTTGAATTTGCGTCAAATCAGAAATGAAGGTACAAAATTATGTGTCACGGAAAAACTTTCCGGCTATGCGAGTGGTGAGATCCCATCTAGTTCTTAAAATCAGATCCTTTTTTTCTTGTCACACCCTCAGCCGTTCAATCAAGTTAGGTCTGACTCATATCAAAGCTTCTGAAGTTGACATAGCTTGGTCAGTCTTTAACCTAGCTCTGCGACCTTGACCAGTAACATTGTTCTCAGCAATAGGTCAACCGCTTGTCTTACCTTCAACATTTCCGACAAGTCTAGTCTAAATCGGATGAAAAAGTGTTTAAGGTAACTTTGCATGGTCAAACTTTGATTTAACCCTGTGACCGTGACCTTCGATTGGTTCTTGAACAGTTGGTCGACCCCCTTGACTGACCCTCAGCCCCGTCTACCATGTTTTGATAAAATCTGGTTAAAACTGTTTTGTGATCCCCCCCTACACACACACACACACACACACACACACACACACACACACAAATCGAGCAAAACATATACTCGTATAATACCGTACCCACTTTGCTATCGCAAGCGCGGGAGGAAAAACGTAACTTTATAACTCCCAGCAATTCTGTTGACTATGCTGGCACAAAAATTAAAGTACAGCTACTTCATTTTAAACTGGTACACATTATTCCACATGTTTAACCAAAATCTCCATTTGTTTGTTGTAAGTAAACTGTACCAAAACCTTTGCCCCCATCCCAACAATTAGCGACAATGTTGCTTTTTTTTTGTTCGGTCAATGATTACTTACGGTAGTTTGTGTAGCACACAGCTTGTATACAAAATGTTAGAGTTCCAGCATAAATGACATTTGTCTCTGCCAATCCCGTTGTTTGTCTTGTCCATTTATTACAGTATTTCACTGCATATTTTCAGTCACAACCTTGATTCAGTAACTTATAATAATAATCTAGAGAAGCCCCTGGTCCCTCTTAACTAACGGCTTTGGTTACATAACTGAGTTGGACTGGGTGGACCTCAGGCATGAAAGGCCTCTTGAGTATTTAGTGTAATGCAGAGGCTATCAGCTTCGACAAGAAATCATCCTACCCCTTTACTCTGACAATACTGTACCTGAAACCAAAAATCTTCGATATGCTATGCTTTTTCTAGTGCTGTCCACAATAAAGTTGCTTTTATAATTACTTACTCGTATGTCAAGCGGTTTTCTCAAGGCAAGCCGTTGCACATCCTCAAGAGCGGAGTAATGAAGTGGTATATGCTTTATCTTAGAATGAATGTACCATTTAGTATTGCCATGATTTCTCACTCCAAGGCTCTTGCATTAAACGACTTCAATCCAACCTTACGTATGTTACTGAACCACCTTGAAAACTCCTCATCCTCTCTCCGAACAAAACCTGGCCATTATTCTGAGATCCTCCTGACTCTTTGGCAAAATTCCTCTTCAGTCCCTACGATCTCCCGTATCCATTACTCACAAACCATGTAAAATACTTCGTTTTTGTTTCCATTTTATGTTTCACGCCATTGTTCTACTAGGCTTGTCTCTTGACCTTTCCTTCAGTACGAACTATTAATGTACAACAGCTTGAAAATTTTTGAATATGAAGCAATATAGCAAATTTATCGGATTTGCTCAAATGTTAGTCAGTTCCTTGTGTGTGTGTGTGTGTGTGTGTGTGTGTGTGTGTGTGTGTGTGTGTGTGTGTGTGTGTGTGTGTGTGTGTGTGTGTGTGTGTGTGTGTTTATGCGATGAAGAAGGAACCAAAGGCCGCGAGCCCACAATTATTGTTCCTTCCAAGAGAAAAACAGAACACAAGAGAGAGCCAAATTCAAGATCCGATCATTTCGAGATGCCTGGATACACTGCGTGTGAAGACTGGAGATCATAGGAAGCAGGAAACAGACAGAGGGAGACAGTTCCAGAGTTGACCTGTTGCATAAATGAATGACTGGGAGTAACGTTAAACTCTTGCATTAGAGAGTTGGACAGAAAAGGGATAAGAATTTGCTGCTAGACGGGTGCTACGCACCTGTCGTAGAGGTGGAGAAATGCATACAAACAGTTCAGAGGAGCAGTGACCATTGAAGTAGCGATAGAAAAGAGATAAAGATGCAACAGTGCGACGAAGAGACAGAGGTTGAAGGGAGTCAGTAAGAGGAGGAGAGTTAATGAGACGCAAAGCCTTTGACTCCACCCTATTAAGAAGAGCTGTATGTGCAGAGCCTCCCCACACATAAGAGTTGTACTCCACACAGGGACGGATAAAACCCCTGTATAGAGTCAACAATTGTGCAGGGATAAAGAAGGAATGGAGTCGACATAGCACACCTAATCTCTTGGAAGTAGATTTTACAAGAGATGTAATATGATCTTTCCAAGATAGTCCTGAGTAAATGAAACCCCAAGCATGTTCAAGGATGATGCAGGATTAAGGTGAATATTATGAAACATTAGTGGGTATAACTGTGGAAGATTCTGTCGGGTTGATAGGTGTAAAAACTGAGACTTTGATGCATTAAAAACAACAAGATTATTTTTACCCCAGTCAGAGATACGAGCCAAGTCAGACATTAGGTGTGCCATAGCCTCATCCCTTCTCTGTTGAGGTAACTGCTGAGGTGGACGTTGCGGGAACCGAATGGAAAGATGAAGGGTGGAGTCATCAGGGTATGAGTGGATAGGGTTAGATCTACAGCTTAGGTCATTAATGAATAAGAGGAAGAGAGATGGTGATAGGACAGAGCCCCGTGTGTGTGTGTGTGTGTGTGTGTGTGTGTGTGTGTGTGTGTGTGTGTGTGTGTGTGTGTGTGTGTGTGTGTGTGTGTGTGTGTGTGTGTGTGTGTGTGTGTGTGTGTGTGTGTGTGTGTGTGTGTGTGTGTGTGTGTGTGTGTGTGTGTGTGTGTGTGTGTGTGTGTGTGTGTGTGTGTGTGTGTGTGTGTGTGTGTGTGTGTGTGTGTGTGTGTGTGTGTGTGTGTGTGTGTGTGTGTGTGTGTGTGTGTGTGTGTGTGTGTGTGTGTGTGTGTGTGTGTGTGTGTGTGTGTGTGTGTGTGTGTGTGTGTGTGTGTGTGTGTGTGTGTGTGTGTGTGTGTGTGTGTGTGTGTGTGTGTGTGTGTGTGTGTGTGTGTGTGTGTGTGTGTGGGTGTGTGTGTGTGTGTGTGTGTGTGTGTGTGTGTGTGTGTGTGTGTGTGTGTGTGTGTGTGTGTGTGTGTGTGTGTGTGTGTGTGTGTGTGTGTGTGTGTGTGTGTGTGTGTGTGTGTGTGTGTGTGTGTGTGCCCACAGTACCAGGCTGCCAGTTGTCTCCCGTTGGTAGTGAAAGATACTTTGTTATTATATAATGGGTAACAATAATTAACCTACGGTGTTTGTCGTTTGGTTCGTGTCCTAGTTTGGCTAGCACTGAAATTTATATATACCATAAATCCTCCAATTCCTCATACTAAGGTTAAGATTCCTAACTTTTTCGGAAAAATGACAACCTGTTCAGCTGATTTTTGCCGCAGTCACACAATTCATTATTATCCTTTCTCATCTAAATTTCTCGGTGTTTGCTTAGTATATCGTCACGACCAGTTGCTATATGCGTCAGGTACCTCTTGTGGCTCCGCTGCAGCTGTACACGAAAACAGTTACGCGTATGTGTATGTTTCAAGCTAATCTCAGCCAGTGTTAATTTAGCGTAGGGTTAATAACAACAAAATACAGTATAACATTCCAATGACATTCCCCAAACATATTCCCTTAAACCATCTCAACATTCTCCATACTTACTGATGATTATATTTCAGTATTAGCTTCTATATCTCCAGTTTCCTCTCTACAGTAGGCTGTAATTATTCGATATCATAGTCTTTCTTCTGTTGAAGTCGATGACATACTGAAATGAGTCTTCCGTACACATACCGCATTACATCAACGTCTGTTGGCCATTCATCATCTCCAGGTAGTTTTGCATCCCCACGCAGGGATTTGAATATTCAACAGTTCCATCTCTTTTCTGATTTTTTTCTTAACTATTCAAATACATATCATGCATGTCAAGACGATTAAGAAAGTCGCACCCCCAGTCACTACTGTATTTTTTTTGTTCTAATTCTCTTTCGTCGATGGCAAACATATAAACATTTTAAGGCTGATAAATGAGGAAGAGAATTGACGGAGAAGTTAATGTAATCAGTGGCGTACCGAGGGGGGAGGGGGCCATGCGGCCATGCCCCCCCTTTTTGCAATATATATATATATATATATATATATATATATATATATATATATATATATATATATATATATATATATATATATATATATATAATGTATATATATATATATATATATATATATATATATATATATATATATATATATATATATATATGTATGTATAATGTATATATATATATATATATATATATATATATATATATATATATATATATATATATATATATATGTATGTATGTATAATGTATATATGTATATATATATATATATATATATATATATATATATATATATATATATATATATATATATATATATGTATGTATGTATGTATGTATATATGTATATATATGGAAGCCAGGAGGCGAATCGTGATCAAACATGCAGCATACTGTACGTTAGAGTTATACAAAGGATGATGAAATCATAGGCTATGTAACACCTCCCCACAAAGAAAAAGAAATTTACAAAGGAAATTTCTTATTACTCTAAAACAATCTGTCTAAAGTCTAGATAAACAATCTGCAATAACATTTTCTTTCCCCTTGATATGTTGTATGTCTAATGAATACTCCTGAAGAAGTAGACTCCATCTTGTCAATCTCTGATTTTTATCTTTAAACTTACTAAGGAATATCAGTGGGTTATGATCGGTATAAATGACTATGGGGTCAAAACCAGAACACAAATAAAATGAAAAATGCTGTAAACCCAAAATCAAGGCCAAAAGCTCTTTCTCAATAGTTGAGTAGTTCTTTTGAGGTGGAGTGAACTTCTTACTGTAATAAGATACAGGGTGTTCAATACCTTGATCATCCTCTTGCAGCAAAACAGCCCCAGCTCCTGTATCACTTGCATCAACAGCTATCTTAAAAGGCTTAGCAAAATTTGGAGTAGCGAGCACTGGCTGACTTAATAGGACAGCTTTAAGTTTGCTGAAAGAGGATTCACAGTCATCGGTCCAGACAAATTTAACTCGCTTTTTCAGTAGGTCTGTAAGTGGTGATACAAGAATTGAAAAGTTAAGAACAAATCTCCTGTAATAACCTACCATTCCCAAAAATCTTTGTAGCTCTTTCCTACTTTTAGGTCTGGGAAGATCACTTATAACCTGAACCTTAGCTCCTGGTGGTGGAACATGTCCATCACCAATTACGTACCCAAGGTACTGAACTTTTGCTTGACCAAACTCGCACTTTGATAAATTAGCTACAAGATTAGCCTGAACCAAACGCTCAAGAAATTTACTGACATGGCATAGGTGATCTTTCCAGTTGTCACTGAAGATTAATACATCATCAATATAAACAACACACCCTGCCAAACCCTTTGTTACAACATTCATGAGCTTCTGAAATGTGGCTGGTGCATTCTTCATACCATATGGCATTACAGAACATGCAAAAGTCTTTCCTAGTGTTACAAAACATGAGATTTCCCTAGCATGTTCAGTCATAGGTACTTGCCAGTATCCCTTTAACAAATCAAACTTACATGTACCTAGCCTTTCCGATCTTGTCTATGCAATCTTCCACGCGAGGGAGAGGGTAAGTGTCTGTTTTGGTTATCTGATTAACACGTATGTAGTCGATGCAAAGCCGCTGTGACCCACCTGGCTTAGGGACTAGAGTGACAGGAGAACTCCACTTGCTCTGACAGGGCTCAATCATCTTGTGGTCCAACAGGTAGCCAAGCTCCTTCTGGATGAGAGGAACTTTCACTGGGTTCGCACGGTAAGGAGGCAGTTTAATTGGCTTTGCGTCTCCAACATCGACATCATGCATCAACACAGTGGTTTTTCCTGGAGTAGCACGGAACACTTGCGGGTACTCCTGCAGTAATGCCGAAAACTCCTGCCTTTCCTCGGGAGCTAGATGAGAAAGCTTAGTCTGGAGATCATTCATGATATCAGGATTCTTCCCCAAATTCTGCATGGGAGAACTTCACTTGCAGACTCGGGTGGAACAGCTACAGTGCAGACTGGGTTATTTTCGTCTCGCCTGTGATATAACTTTAGCATGTTGATGTGACAAAGTTGCTTGTTCTTTCTACGAACTGGTGTGGCGATGACATAGTTGACATTACTGAGTTTCTTCTCCACGAAATAAGGACCACTAAACTTGGCTTGAAGAGGTTGCCCATGCACCGGTAGCAGAAACCTGATCTCCTGGCTGAAAGTGGCGTAACCTGGACTTCTTATCATACCAAGTCTTCATCTTCTCCTGAGCAGCTCCTAAATTCTCCCTCGCCAGCTGTAAAGCAGTGGACAGCCGTTCTTTGAACTTCATCACATACTCCAGCAGGTTGACGTCATCTTCCTCCGACAGCCAGCATTCCTTGAGTAGCTTAAGGGGTCCTCTTACTTCATGGCCAAATAGTAGTTCAAAGGGTGAGAAGCCCAGTGATTCATTTGGAGATTCTCTTGCGGCAAATACAACGAATGGAAGACTTTTATCCCAGTCTTTCTGATGTTCCAAACAGTATTTCTTGAGCATCGATTTGAGTGCTTGATGATATCTCTCCAACGCTCCTTGGGTCTGGGGATGGTAAGCTGAAGACGTGATCTGGGTGATGCCCAACTCTTTCAGAGACTGCTTGAAAACATTTGACATGAAATTACTTCCCCAGTCTGACTGTACCTCCTTGGGCAGACCAAACTTTGTGAAGAACCCTAGCATTTCCTTAACCACGTTCTTTGCTGAGATATTTCTAAGTGGAATGGCTTCAGGATAACGAGTAGCCATATCATTCAGGGTCAACACATAAGAAAATCCTGAAGAAGTCTTAGGAAGAGGGCCCACAATATCCACCAACACACGGGTGAATGGCGCCTCAAAAGGAGCAATAGGAACTAGAAGTGCAACCTTTTCGGTCTGATTACACTTCCCCACAACTTGACAGGTGTGACAAGACTTATAATACCAGGAAACATCCCTGAAGATACCTGGCCAGTACAAGTGTTTCAAAATGCGTGCCACAGTCTTCCTCACTCCAAGGTGTCCTGCCAAACTGGAATCATGAGCCACTCTAATCATATCCTGCCTACAAACACGAGGGATGACATCTTGATGTACAACCTCCCATTCACAGTCGGCTGATGCTGTTGGGGGTCTCCACTTCCTCATAAGTACTCCTGACTTTATATAATAACAAGTAGAAGCACCAGCTGACTCTTCCTTACTGCAAGCAGAGTTAGCTAGACCTTTCAACTCAGGGTCAGCAACCTGCAACTCAACCAACTCTTGACGAGACAAATTATCAACACTACGGGGTACTGCCTCATCTGGTGAGTGGTCCAAATTAGCAAGAAAAGTGTCAGCTACACAACATCATCATCATCACTATCCTCTAAGTCACCAGTAACTTTAAACTTAGCCCTAGTGACAGCACATGCAGAGAACACATCAGGGACATCACAATCCTGGGTCACAGTCACTGGTTCACTAGACAACTGACGAGCTGGACACACTTGACTTCCACCAATATCATTTCCAAGTAAGAAAGTTACACCTGACATTGGGAGTCTCTCAACCAACCCAACCATAACGGAACCATTAACAAAACCAGACTCTAAATTCACTCTGCACAGAGGGACAGAGAAGTAATTATTCCCTACACCTTGTAAGATTACAGTTTCATCAGAGGAATTAACATTAGAGCCTAGAACACTGGTCAGCATAAGGGATTGGCAAGCACCTGTATCACGATATATTTTAACTGATTTCCTGTCATTACTGTCCGGAGGACTGTCAAAACCATCAGACAGGAAATTAGCACATGAACTCTTGAGAGTGTCACCCACGTTACTGCTCAAAAGAGGAGCTTCATCATGAGAATTTAATTTACCCCTCAAAGCAGGTTCAGTTAACTCAGTTAAAGAATTCTTGGAACTCTCAAGGGTGGACACTAGACCAATTGATTGAATATTTAAAGACTCCTTTTTGTTCACATCACGCTGTCTCCTGAAACATTTCTCCGTAGTATGACCAAGCTTACTACAATAAGTACATTTACTCTTCTGAAATCTAGAGGTGAAGCTGGTATTTACTTGCTGAGAAACATCATCTTTATTCTCTTCCTGTTTCCTGTACTCTGAGTAGAGGCAACGTACTTACTCTCAGCTTTCCTTTTTTCTTTAGAATATCTCTTGTGAGTGAGAACATATTCATCAGCTAAAACTGCAGCATCAGAAAAATTATCTATTCTTTTCTCATCAAGATATAGGCTTACATCTTTATTAATACACCTTTTGAAGTCCTCCAGCAAAATCGTCTGCTTAAATTTACCAAAATCAGAATCCACATTCTTAGAATTTAACCACTGCTCTAACAGATCTTCTTTGATTTTTGCACACTCAACATGGAATTGCTTATCTTGCTTATAAGTTGTCCTAAATTTTACTCTATAGGCTTCAGGAACAAGCTCATAGGCCTTAAGAATCAAGCTCTTAACTACATCATAATTATCAGATTGATCCTGAGGCAAAGATGCATAAGTTACTTGAGCTTTACCGGTGAGAACAGTTTGAAAGAGTACTGACCAATACACTTTGGGCCAATTAAAACCTGTAGCTACCCTGTCAAACAACTGAAAATACTTTGTTAAATCAGATTCATTAAATAGAGGGACAAGTTTAACATTTTTAGCTGCATCAAAATCAGAGCTACATAATCCAGTTCCAACTAGTTTCATGCGATACTCATGGTCTGCCTGAATCCTAGCAAGTTCAACTTGTGCTTGAAACTCAGCCTCCTTAGCACGAGCCTCCTGCAGGGCTAGCTGTAACTTAGCTAATTCAATCTGCATTTGCTCATCTGGAGGAGTTACATTAAACAAGCTTTTATTAATTATGTCAACAATTTGATCTTTAGAATGATGAGAGCGAACAGCAATTCCCAATTGTTGAGCAAGAAGCTTAAGTTCATTCTTTGTTCTGTTTTCTACATCACACACTGTTTGCACATTTGACAAAAAATCTTTGGCTTCATCAAGTGTAGTAATAGTAGACATCATGAATAAATCACAGTCACAAAATATCAACCAATATCCTTATGATAATATCCTGAATATCCTGATTAGAGGTCGCCAAATTTATGTTCCGGAACAGAGAAAACTGACCCGCAAAGTTCCAGGTTCAAAACAAAAGAGTTAGGTAAAATTACAAGTTAAAGTTTAATACTCAAACTAACAACAAAACATTCAGGACTCATAAGGATAATGTAATGGCAAAAAAACAGGTTAAATATATGGTTAACTGCAATAGCCTCTATTAACACGAAATTAGCAAGAGTAAATTTATCTAAGTCAGCCCTGATAAAATGAGAAAACCGGATAATGCTCAGTTAATGCAAGATATATTATTACAGATACAAAATATTATTACTGCTGGCTGACAGTAAAAACTTTACATTAATCACAAAAACCCTACCAGGCCCACGAACCAACGCCTTATGCTATACAGTACAAGAAAAAATGTAATAACACTTATACTCAAATTACACAACAGCTAGATGGTTGGAGACTTCCTGAGCACTCACAAAAATAATAACAACTGTACAGGGGAGGACAGAGATGTGAACAAAATGAGGAGTAGATCTAAGTGGCAATTAATGCAGAGACTGAGCTCATTATATAGGGGCCGGCAGAGCTTGATACAACTTGTAAGAAGGACGCGCAAATGAAGCCACAGGGGACAAAGGGTTGACACTCCTGCTCTAACAACAGAAAGAACGACTTACTCTACTATAAGGGAGGAGGGGGGAGTGAGGTAGAACACGCACTATGGAAGCCACGAGGCGAATCGTGATCAAACATGCAGCATACTGTACGTTAGAATTATACAAAGGATGATGAAATCATAGGCTATGTAACAATATATATATATATATAGATAGATAGATAGATAGATAGATAGATAGAGATATAGATATATAGGTATAGATATAGATAGATAGATAGATAAATATAGATATATAGATTGTATATTTAGTCATACTGTCCAGTATTCATGTGTATACTGCTGAAGTTTTATAAAGCTATGCAACATCAGCATTCATAAACTATATTTAAAGAAAATATTATGGAAATGAATATTATGAAAACATTAAAACACTGTATCTGTTTTATAACGACAAGATACATCATAGACCGAACGTGTCTATTACCCTATTACGTCTACTTTAGTAGTATAAGGTTATTGGGGAGCCTGAATCATAACTCAGTGGCACAGAGTATTTAATTTTGAGTTTAGAATATGCCATATTTATGTCGTATACCCATTCCATATGGCCTCAAAATGATAATAAAATTTGCCTAATGCATAATTTTCTTGGGGGGGGGGGCTTACAGCGCCCCCCCGAACCCCCCAGCTACTCACACAACATAATACCCAACATGTGGAAGCATGGCATTATCATCACTATCCCTAAACCCAACAAAGACCCCACGTTACCTTCCTCACACCGCCCCATCACACTCCTCTGCACCCCCTCGAAAATCACTGAACGACTGGTACTACAACTAGACACACCTCACATTTCCCTAGCCCAGTCACAACATGGTTTTAGGCCACTACATTCCACATACACCCTTATGTCATTTAAATAACACATCACAAACATTAAAAATAAAGTAACACCAAGACTCAATGCTTTGAGGTCACTTGCCCATACAACATTCGGACACAACAAAGAAACTACCACCACAGGATACAAACAATACATACGTTCAGTGATGAATTATGCAAGCCCTGCCTGGGCTTCTAACCTCACCAAAACTCACTACAACACCCTACAGACCATACAGAACAAGGCCCTAAAAATAATCACAGGCTGCACAACTACTACACCCACAGACCACCTACATCAAGAAACCAAAGTCCTCAAAGTCAAGGATCACCTAGACATGAGAGGCACCCAGTTTCTTGCTGCAGTCTCCACAAACCCACAACATCCACTACAATACATGGCAGCACATCCACCCACACCAAGGAACATCAAAACAACACCCAGCACACGATACCATACACAAATACTGTCATCTCTCCCCCTCGCCCACCTCAGACCAGCTTCCAGAAGCATATCCACACTCAGATCACTCGCCGCTCCATTCAGTCACTTAAAGACAACACACAGCTGCATGCACGGCCTCCTGACATCCACCCTTCTGGATCCTATCTTCCTCGTAAGGACAGGGTCCACCTGGCCAGGCTGAGATGTGGGCACCATCCAGCCCTCTTAAGCTACCAGAAGAGGCTGGATGACTCCATCGCTGATGCCTGTCCAGGATGCAACACAGCACCCCATACTATTAAGCACATTATGGAAGACTGCATTGCACACAATCACCTACACCAACAATACAACATACACTCTTTGAGGGCTCTGTGGGAAAGCCCGGTCTCGGCCATGGCCTTCCTAAGGGACTCGGGGCTGTTCGGTCAGACTGCCTAGGGAACAACTACTACCACTACTACTACAAACACCCTTTTTACAGACCTTACACAGAGAGTTCTCGATGGCATGAATTAAGCTAGGCCACCACACAGAACACTCCTAATCACACTAGACATTAACAAAGCTTTTGATGCCATCCCCCGCCACAACCTTACAAACAAAATACTCAACACAAACATGCCCAATAATACAAAAAGATTGCTGGCAAACTATTTAGCAGCCAGATGTGCACACGTAACATTTGCCGGATAGCCTTTTAACATCAGAAACTTCACAAACGGCGTCCCCCAAGGATCTGTTTTGTCCCCTACACTTTTTAACCTATACATGCACGACATACCCACACCCCACACACCACAGATACACATAGCTTCCTATGCAGATGATATAACACTTACATGTACGCACCAAAACACAAACACAGCTGCACACAGCATTCAACCTTACCTCAACACACTACACGTATGGTTCACCACAAACAGGCTCAAAATAGCCCCACCCAAATCTACAGTGACCCTTCTCACAAACTGGACAGCAGAACACAGTCACATCCCACACCTCACCATAAACAACGCTCCCCTACCACACACACACACACACACACACACACACACACACACACACACACACACACACACACACACACACACACACACACACACACACACAAAATCCTTATTGTAACATGCAATACATCAATGTCATTTAAACAAAATATCACAAACATTAAAAATAAAATAACACCAAGACTCAATGCTTTGAGGTCACTTGCCCATACAACATTCGGACACACAACAAAGAAACCACCACCGCAGTATACAAACAATACATACGTTCAGTGATGAATTATGCAAGCCCTGCCTCGGCTTCTAACCTCACCAAAACACACAACACTCTACAGACCATACAGAACAAGGCCCTAAAAATAATCATAGGCTGCACAGCTACTACACCACCAGACCAATTACATCAAGAAACCAAAGTCCTCAAAGTCAAGGATCACCTAGACATGAGAGGCACCCAGTTTCTTGTGTAGCCTCCACAAACCCACAACATCCACTATATTACATGGCAGCACATCCAACCACACCAAGGAACATCAAAACAACACCCAGCACACGATACCATACACAAATACTGTCATCTCTTCCCCCTCGCCCACCTCAGACCAGCTTCCAGAATCATATCCACACTCAGATCACTCGCCGCTCCATTCAGTCACTTAAAGACAACACACAGCTGCATGCACGGCCTCCTGACATCCACCCTTCTGAATCCTATCTTCCTCGTGAGGACAGGGTCCACCTGGCCAGGCTGAGATGTGGGCACCATCCAGCCCTCTTAAGCTACCAGAAGAGGCTGGATGACTCCATCGCTGATGCCTGTCCAGGATGCAACACAGCACTCCATACTATTAAGCACATTATGGAAGACTGCATTGCACACAATCACCTACGCCAACAACACAACATACACTCTTTGATAGCTCTGTGGGAAAGCCCGGTCTTGGCCATGGCCTTCCTAAGGGACTCGGGGCTGTTCGGTCAGACTGCCTAGGGAACAACTACTACTACTACTACTACAAACACCCTTTTTACAGACCTTACACAGAGAGTTTTCGATGGCATGAATTCAGCTAGGCCACCACACAGAACACTCCTAATCACACTAGACATTAACAAAGCTTTTGATGCCATCCCCCGCCACAACCTTACAAACAAAATACTCAACACAAACAAGCCCAATAATACAAAAAGATAGCTGGCAAACTATTTAGCAGCCAGATGTGCACACGTAACATTTGCCGGATAGCCTTTTAACATCAGAAACTTCACAAACGGCGTCCCCCAAGGATCTGTTTTGTCCCCTACACTTTTTAACCTATACATGCACGACATACCCACACCCCACACACCACAGATACACATAGCTTCCTATGCAGATGATATAACACTTACATGTACGCACCAAAACACAAACACAGCTGCACACAGCATTCAACCTTACCTCAACACACTACACGTATGGTTCACCACAAACAGGCTCAAAATAGCCCCACCCAAATCTACAGTGACCCTTCTCACAAACTGGACAGCAGAACACAGTCACATCCCACACCTCACCATAAACAACGCTCCCCTACCACACACACACACACACACACACACACACACACACACACACACACACACACACACACACACACACACACACACACACAAAATCCTTATTGTAACATGCAATACATCAATGTTATTTAAACAAAATATCACAAACATTAAAAATAAAATAACACCAAGACTCAATGCTTTGAGGTCACTTGCCCATACAACATTCGGACACACAACAAAGAAACCACCACCGCAGTATACAAACAATACATACGTTCAGTGATGAATTATGCAAGCCCTGCCTCGGCTTCTAACCTCACCAAAACACACAACACTCTACAGACCATACAGAACAAGGCCCTAAAAATAATCATAGGCTGCACAGCTACTACACCACCAGACCAATTACATCAAGAAACCAAAGTCCTCAAAGTCAAGGATCACCTAGACATGAGAGGCACCCAGTTTCTTGTGTAGCCTCCACAAACCCACAACATCCACTATATTACATGGCAGCACATCCAACCACACCAAGGAACATCAAAACAACACCCAGCACACGATACCATACACAAATACTGTCATCTCTTCCCCCTCGCCCACCTCAGACCAGCTTCCAGAATCATATCCACACTCAGATCACTCGCCGCTCCATTCAGTCACTTAAAGACAACACACAGCTGCATGCACGGCCTCCTGACATCCACCCTTCTGAATCCTATCTTCCTCGTGAGGACAGGGTCCACCTGGCCAGGCTGAGATGTGGGCACCATCCAGCCCTCTTAAGCTACCAGAAGAGGCTGGATGACTCCATCGCTGATGCCTGTCCAGGATGCAACACAGCACTCCATACTATTAAGCACATTATGGAAGACTGCATTGCACACAATCACCTACGCCAACAACACAACATACACTCTTTGATAGCTCTGTGGGAAAGCCCGGTCTTGGCCATGGCCTTCCTAAGGGACTCGGGGCTGTTCGGTCAGACTGCCTAGGGAACAACTACTACTACTACTACTACAAACACCCTTTTTACAGACCTTACACAGAGAGTTTTCGATGGCATGAATTCAGCTAGGCCACCACACAGAACACTCCTAATCACACTAGACATTAACAAAGCTTTTGATGCCATCCCCCGCCACAACCTTACAAACAAAATACTCAACACAAACAAGCCCAATAATACAAAAAGATAGCTGGCAAACTATTTAGCAGCCAGATGTGCACACGTAACATTTGCCGGATAGCCTTTTAACATCAGAAACTTCACAAACGGCGTCCCCCAAGGATCTGTTTTGTCCCCTACACTTTTTAACCTATACATGCACGACATACCCACACCCCACACACCACAGATACACATAGCTTCCTATGCAGATGATATAACACTTACATGTACGCACCAAAACACAAACACAGCTGCACACAGCATTCAACCTTACCTCAACACACTACACGTATGGTTCACCACAAACAGGCTCAAAATAGCCCCACCCAAATCTACAGTGACCCTTCTCACAAACTGGACAGCAGAACACAGTCACATCCCACACCTCACCATAAACAACACTCCCCTACCACACACACACACACACACACACACACACACACACACACACACACACACACACACACACACACACACACACAAAACCCTTATTGTAACATGCAATACATCAATGTCATTTAAACAACACATCACAAACATTAAAAATAAAATAACACCAAGACTCAGTGCTTTGAGGTCACTTGCCCATACAACATTCGGACACACAACAAAGAAACCACCACCACAGTATACAAACAATACATACGTTCAGTGATGAATTATGCAAGCCCTGCCAGGGCTTCTAACCTCACCAAAACACACAACACTCTACAGACCATACAGAACAATGCCCTAAAAATAATCATAGGCTTCACAGCTACTACACCCACAGACCAATTACATCAAGAAACCAAAGTCCTCAAAGTCAAGGATCACCTTGACATGAGAGGCACCCAGTATCTTGTGTAGCCTCCACAAACCCACAACATCCACAATATTACATGGCAGCACATCCAACCACACCAAGGAACATCAAAACAACACCCAGCACACGATACCATACACAAATACTGTCATCTCTTCCCCCTCGCCCACCTCAGACCAGCTTCCAGAAGCATATCCACACTCAGACCACTCGCCGCTCCATTCAGTCACTTAAAGACAACACACAGCTGCATGCACGGCCTCCTGACATCCACCCTTCTGAATCCTATCTTCCTCGTGAGGACAGGGTCCACTTGGCCAGGCTGAGATGTGGGCACCATCCAGCCCTCCTAAGCTACCAGAAGAGGCTGGATGACTCTATCGCTGATGCCTGTCCAGGATGCAACACAGCACCCCATACTATTAAGCACATTATGCAAGACTGCATTGTACACAATCACCTATGCCAACAACACAACATACACTCTTTGAGAGCTCTGTGGGAAAGCCCGGTCTCGGCCATGGCCTTCATAAGGGACTCTGCTATTCAGCCAGACTGGCTAGGGAACAACTACTACTACTACTACCCCGCAGCTGTACGGGCTCGCTTCGCTTGCCAGAGTCATGGACTGCACAGTTAAACAGATGAAGAAAAAAGGCCTCCCTCTTTTCAACTTTCTGGGTACGCCACTGAGTGTAATCTACAGGAAACCATTGCAGTTCTAGAACATATATTTATTATTTCTTGCCCTCTCCAGGCGATTTTAATCTTAGAATAGTTTTTCAACTGGAGTGATCGGATATAGCTTCATTAACCCCTTCGTAACTAGAGGTTTGTTGCAAGTTGAATAAAGTCGTCTGGTCGGAGCAATAATGAATACAACATACGCCATCAGACCGAACTGGTTAAAACACTTCCTTTCACTGTTTCATTAATGCAGATGAAACCCAAAACAAATGTATGCCTCTGTAGTTGACGTGAAAATAGATATAAGGTCACTGTGTACATCTCTGCCGCATGCAGGTTAAGGGAGAGCCTATAGATCAAGGCTAATGTCACGCGTTGCAGTACTGAGCAATTGTCTGACACCTTTCATCAGATTAAAAGCCATTTGTTATGACACGACTTGAGCTTTTTCTTTGCATCGATGTCCTTTCGGAGACTTTTTCACATATGGTACCCAGACGCATTGTTATTTTCTATTTAAATCTATTCTTGGGTCCTACCTCATTCCATCCATATGTGAAAAAAAGATCCGAATGATGATGATGATGATGATGATGATGATGATGACAAAAATTTCGATGGCTGTAAAGTTTCACATAATTTTGTAGAGTTCCCTGTAAAAGTTAGTTCCTCCTGAGTTTCAGTAACCCATAACTTCGTTAATGTCTGGGTAAGGTTAGCTAAGCAGTTATTTTTTAAATAACTGTAAATTTTATCTACCCAAACTGATGTAATTTTATGAGCTACTAATGTAAAAGAAGAGGAATGGAACTTTTGCAGGTAACTGTACCTCGTCTCTGAATCTCAGATACTCCTTGTCAAGCAGGGAGACTCTATCTATCTATCTATCTATTGCCAGACGCCATAATCCCGTAAGGAGTGGCCATTTGACATTGAGTTATTTGTTTTACGGGGAGGGACACTAGCTCTCCACCAACCCACTTGTTGACACGTGGGGAGCACGTATGGTTTGGTTATATGGTTACCACCCCGCGTTGTAAATGGTTTCTTGGCTTACAGGAAACCATTTGGCTTGTCACTCAATGTAAAGCCACCTGTAAAGGAAAGAAAAGTAATAAGAAGTGACAGAAAAGATGGAAGAAATAGGAAGAGAGGAGGGCAGGCACAGAAAAAGAATGATGAAGGCTAAGGAAGACTCACTTATCAATATTATTCTCAGCCAAACCAGACTTGGCTTAGGACAGCTGCTAATAAACTCATCGCTTTTCAGCACCTCACCTGCAGCGTAGCGACATAAACATCTTGATTAATTGCCGGCAGAGTTAATTACAATGTGAGGCACTAAAGGTGAGTGTCAGAGCTAGGCGGGACTCACTGTCACCAGTAATGCCAGCGACGGATCATAGTCAAAAGAAAAAGTACGGAAAATTATTTAAATAGAATGTCCAATGGTATATAATTATGTAAATAAATTTGACCATTTCAAAGGTTATCCACTATATAAGGATTGTCGTCATCTGTTTTCCGATTACTTATTTCCTATTTTCTACGTTTTACCAACAGACGGTTTTCTACAGCTGTGGAAGCCCTCTAGTAATGAAATTCATGTAAGGCTATTTGTATCTATTCAGGATAAACTCGTTTTGAGGTAATAAAAATAAACTATTAATACGTCATTGGACTGCTTGAATAAAGCGACACTGCAGCTTTCTATAATAATAATAATAATAATAACAATAATGACGATGATGATGATGATGATGCTGGTGATGATGATGATGATGATGATGATGATGATGATGATGATGATGATAATGAGGGTGAGGAGAGGAGGGATCTTTTGCAATACTGCTTGGTGTGGGATGAAGAATGGGAATTTCGGATCATTTCATCAGTGCCACACTGTAACATATCAAATTTTATTGTTGCAGACAGTGGTTATGTGTACTTAAATTTTATAATTAGATGGTCAGTTAGAAATTAAGAAATATTTACATCATCGTACCAGTATATCGCCTTTGTCGGCGGGGTACGAGCGGGGCCATTTTAATCCGAAAATATTGAAATGCCGCCTTACACTACCGTGGATGCCTAGAGTATATTGATGGTTATCTACCTACCAAGTTTCATGCCTTTACGACAAACTGTATGGCCTGTGGCCCTCTTGTGGAGATTTTCGGCATGCTGCACTTGGCACGTGTCATGTGCCACGTGCACCGCCTGGGTGTGATGAAACCCGTCAAAACAAATCTTAAAGATTGGGGCTACCATATGGTGCAAACCACGAATGATCAGCCCTGTGATTGCTGAGATGTGAGATAAAAGCTTCTCAAAAGCGTTGCGGTCGGGCCGGACCGGGCCTCATATTTCCGTTCTGTATGCGTATGCGTCTCACCATCGGGAACTCTGAGCCAGGAAAGACACTCGCCCCGTCGTTTCAAAACTAACCATAGCTTTTTGCTCGATAATATATTCAATGTGTTTCCCAGGCAAGATTACTGGTAATATCTTTAAGGTACCCTAATCAAACCTAACCTATCCAACTGGGGCTGCTTGGCTGAGGTGGCTGGTTATGGTGTTGAAATGAATACCTATACAGAACAGAAATATGAGGCCGGGCCGGGTCGGGCCGCTCATATGTGAGAAAATGCCACTGCTTGGCGAGAGACTCGAGAGGGCTTCGCCCTCGTTCGTAATCATAAGGCTACGTTCGGTCGTTCTCATATTGTACATTTCTAGTCATTGATCTAGGAACTATTTTGTCTCTGGATAAAGCCATCTGAAACACAAACATGGATTTTAATGTTTTCTTCATCATCATCATCATTACCCTCAGACTTTTCCTCACCTAAAAACAGAATGAGGTAGGATTCAGAAAGCAAGGAAAATAATTAACAATGCAATATGCCAGGCACTCATTCACTCACCATTTATGCCCCTGATATTTTGACTTTGCCTCACACGCTCAAAGATGTGCACGGTGCTCGTATGGAACGTATTCACGTGGTGTCACTGATGTAACCTGGTGGCTTCGCTCCTCAGTTACGCTCGCACAGACATCCCTGAACTCTGTCTCTCAAAAGGAGGATGATGAACTGCAAGAAAGGGGTAACCTCAGTCTGTTGTCCACTGGGTTCATGTTCATTTTGCCCTTGGACTACAGTAGTACCAAACAATAATCATGTGTACTTTTATTTTTTTTATTAGGGAGCGTCCTGAAAGCGGTCCCGTCAATCAAGCACACCAAAGGATATTCAGACACAAGGTGCTTTACTCAAACGAAACCCATATGATACTTCATTGTAACGTTTTCAATTTTTTCACGAGCAAGATTCTTTGCTGTAGTGAAGCCCCATGCAGTGATTCAACGTAGTTCCCAAGGATTTTTACACGAGAGGTGTTTCGCTAGCGATCCACCGTGTGGTCCATTTATGTAGTGCTTCTGTGTGTGTGTGTTTTTTTTTTTTCGGTTGGAGGGGTAAATTTTCTTTATAGAGGCATTTCACATCACCTGCCAGGTGGAGTTAACCTGCTAAATATACGTGTGTCAGATACAGTTGACAGACGCTGCTCACCCTGCAGTGTACTTTTCCTTAACACCCTTAAAGCTACCCTGGTGTTTTGACGGCCACATTGACGCCCAACGTGGGCCAGTGACGCTGGAATTGACGTCGCGTTGAGCCTCGTATTGGACACCATTTATCACTCCCGAAAAGAGGCGACATCTGTAAATGAGAGAATGCTAAATGATGATGGTACCGATTCACCCTGTTTTATAAAGTACGGTCGGAAATTATGCTCATATCTGATCTATAAAAAAAAAAAAATAGTTCTGCCAGATGTCTTTTTATTTAATGCATATACTTCAAAAAGATATACATAAAAAAGCTGTATAGTGGAAGTCTTGTTTGTTGCTTCCATACATACATACTTTGTGGTGCTACATACTACAACTATATTGATACATTTCCCCCCCGTATCATTATTTTGTCTAAAATGTGGTTCCACGTGTTCAATATTATTTTCTTCATTTTGTTTCAAGTCGAAACCCTTTTGAATACAGGAACGGCCATTTATATCGTTCCAGTGTTTAGCCGCGTTGATGTAACTATTGCTTGATATTCTGGTTAGTTATTTCGGCTTTAAAGATCACATTACTGGGTTTCTAAAGTCATCGCTTACTATCTCGGCAGCCATCTTATTGAGGTGAGTTCATACGTATGTCCATAATTATACCTTGTGACAAAAACGTGGATATCAGCCTGTGGTAGTCTATGGGTAACAAAAGTTTCCCTCCGTTGACTTGCACATTAACATATTAGCAGTTAATCTGTTCCATTCCAACCAAGCAAATTTCTGCTCCCAGCTTCCTATAGGTCTCAACAAAATGCGAGTAAAATCGTCTGGCGTTACCTGGAATATAATACTAGAGTTGCCTTGAACAAAAACGAGTTAATGGCAAAGAACTGGCGTTCTTAGGCTTCCATGATCCACACTGAAGTTAAATGAAATCGTCTACCCGCAGCTGATATAAAGGCCCTTAAGGAGGCTCTTAGTACCTTTTTCACAGCAATTTAATTTTGGATACGGACGGTTAATATAACTGTGCGTTTTTTTATAAGGAGTATGGCAGTACTGGAATGATCTGAATGACACAAAAGAGGATGGAAAACTGTAATAAGGAAAATCAATCACTTAGGAACAGGTGCTAAGGAGCTTCCTTATCCGACGAGAATGCAAGTCGTAAACTTTGAGCATACTGAAAAATTCAGTCCGGACTTGAGTGCGTCTTCCCCTCAGTCTATGATGCCTTTCTGCCAGTCAGTGTAGGGGACAAGAAGTAAGGATCGGATAGTGTAAAGGAGAGGATTATTATATAAGACAGGATCAGCTAGCGACAAGTTTTATTGTTGTTTCGGTGTTTTTGTTGTTGTCGTTGTTGGCGGTGGTGTTTTTACAACAGGCTCATCAAGACGTGAACCCAGTTGACTCATGGTTGAAACTGTCAGTCTCCTTCAGTCCTGACTGAAGATCCCGACATTTGGAGAGCTGACATCATATGGCATTACTTGAACGTCAGTTGACATACGATATACTGTACATTTCGGAAAAGGAAAGGATTTGACGTTGTAGAGGAGGATCATTTATCGTATGTAAAGTGATAAACTTTTGACAGCTTGAGATCCGCCATTGTTAGAGATGGACCTAACTCTTCTTACCATTCCACAGCGTGCTCAAGAAGTAGGACAAGATCCAACATTTTCCATGGGAGAGGAGAAAAAGGACAAAGGTGGTTAAAAAAAAAAAAAAAAGCGTTGTCTAACAAAGGGGTGCGTCTCTTTACACAAAACTGTTAAATGGGTGACTGTGGTATTGTTACGGAAATGTTTTTACGCTCCGCCTGACAGAGTCAGAGGAGGGTGTTGTTATCATTGGGATCAATAGGTGTCCTTCCGTTGAAATGGGCGACAGGACTGCAGGGTAGGTGGCCGGGCTTAGAGATTTCCTTTCTGGGCCAGAACTCAGAAAGTATTCACTATAGAGTCATGAAATTTCACATAGCTGCGTGTCTTACAGTGAACTGGTGTCTTTTGATAGGTAGAATGTTGTCTTAAAATTTTTCTTTAATAATGAAAAAGAAAAAAAAAATCAGGGATTTGAATGAGACCTGCTCAAAAAGTCTGAAGGGCCCAGGTTATGGGTCCTCGAGGCGTTCTCCTTATGTCCACCTTAAAAAAAAAAGATGGGAGGCGGTGAGGGCCTTTGTGCTCTTGGTTGGGTACGCAAGCAGGTGGGGATGTGTGCTTGGTCAGATGGAGGGTTGCAATAGCATAGCATTGCTTATGTTTAGGTCTACCAGTGGTATTATTTGTATTTACTGCAAGCTTCTATAAGTTTCACAGTCACCTACCGTGGAGTGGGGCCACACGGTTTTGTGTTTGTTAGTGACGTTACACGGTTACAGACTACTTCGTAGTTTCATCACGTTTACTCACAAATTTTGTCACTTTCCCACGCTCCCAGTCTTTATACCGATTGTTTGTGTTTCTCATTTAGCTCATCACCATCGGTCTTCGTCAGTCGACTCCCCACTATATATCGGTATAGTTCAAGCAAATTTCATAATGTATATACAGTATGTCAGTGCCAAGCAGTGTCTCATTACTCCATATTAGAAAGACAGGATCTTACTTTGCAATGCTCTGCTTGGAGTAGATTTTGAATAAAGTCCTCCTTAGCCCATACTAGCTAACCTGCAACGCTTATATTTAAAAAAATAAAAAGAAATCAGGAAAGGACTCAAACGTCATTTGAAGTTTCAACAAACAGGCTTATACGCTTGGTGTTGGTCAACAATTGGATTTTTTTTTTTATGTCGCAAGCATATGCTGGATATTCTATCAATACCCATCTTCAAAAGATGCATAATCCCCTTCCCGCCCCAGCAATCATCATCTTCATCATTGTCGTCTTAGTTCATTCCACCCATTTCTCTAAACCCATTTACCCTTTATTTATTCCCCATACCACAATTTTAAAGAGCTATTTTTTCAGTAACGTTACCACCGCAACGCCGCCTATTATATAACGCACATCTTCACACACCACCCTACAGTGCCAACGCTCACCTGCAGTAGTATGCCCCTCCTGCTCCACAGGACTCAACCATTCCCGTCCACTGCAACAACTCCTCTCATGTCGCACTTCCCACCAACCCCTACCATCTTAATCCAGCCCACACACTCCGTTCTGTTCACACAACTCCTTTTGGCTCCCTCACCGATGATGTACACGTTTCTTGCCTGCCTACTACATCCGGATTCCTAGTGTAAATTTCTTCCGGCATACTCCACTACTCACTATTATCCAAGCCCCTCATTCCTATTCCTCTCCACCCACCCTAAACACTTTTCTCTAAAGTGAATATCATAAAAGATAACTGCCGTGGCTACCAGCAGAACTACAACGCCCATATTCACAGGCACACAGGCAATGCCTCCTCTATCGTACATCGCCACCCACCATCAGTCCTAACCTATCCTGCCCACCCTACCTAGTTCTGAAAGACCTGAATCTACATAGGTGTCACCCGAAACCGTTGCACTGATAGAATTGATTTTTTGGCACACATCTTTAAAGCCATAGCCTGAGCTGATCTGTGGTGACCTTTTTCGATCAGAAGGATCTGAAATTACCTGAACGAACACGAAGGCCATGAGTGTTTGTATCTCGAAATCCATCACACTGATTAGGGTTGATTATCGGCACACGCCTTTAATGGCATGAGCTGGATAGATGTACAGTACTGTTTATTGACCCACGTCAGTGTGATGGAGCTGATGTGACCTGAAAAGTCCCAGTGAAACCTTAACTCACTGGAACGGGCCTGAAGTTATCTACTTTGATCTGAATATGGATAGATACGTAGTAGAATAATTAAAAATGATCTAAGCTAACGTGGACTGATGTGGATGGACCTTTGTTTATCTTACTGGCCCTGGACACTATTTACCTAATTGAGCATAAGGGGACATGAGCTGACCAAATTGGGGTGGATTTCATGTGATAGGCTGTAAGAAATTTTCAATGGCGAATAAGCATCATTGGTCTGAAATGAACATCAGCTGACATAAATGGACCAAAACTGTCCTGACTGGACTTGCACTGACCTATTAGCATAATTATTCTATATCTGTTTATGGGATAATTTACCAAAATAAATGGAAGTAACAGTACTTAACTGAGTCGTAATCCAACTTATTAGGTCGCTACAGATGTCAATAATGTGATTGGATATGCAGTAGTCTAAGTCGACCATTGGACTAATTTATTCCCTTTTAGGATAAGCTAGAGAAAAAATGTCATTTCAACTGTTTTCGTGATGATGCTGGCTGCTGATGCTGCCTGACGGTTATGGTAGCTGACGTTTATTGAGTATCAAAGGACTGAATGATTGATAATGGATAAATATTTTCTTTAGGTCTCTGCCTCGGGACATAGGCTACAGTTAGTTTCATAAAGTCCAGCAGTGATTTTATGCACAACAGATGGCATCATACATTTTCACCAAGACAGTCAGAGCCATGAATGTTGTACGCAACTACAATTTTTTCAGTTATCAACATGGAAATTACTTGATCTATACAACTTCACCCGTCCCTGTATCCGACTTGATCTTTGACAGCTTACCTTTTTCAGTAATATATGTCGCCATTCCTCCTCAGTTCTGCCATACACCTCTTTCTGACACTAGGCAGACTAATAACCAAACACCTTTCACACTTCCGTTAATCTCACTCCACTTGCGAAACGGCATAGTTTTTCTTATAAACTTCATGCTTTTTTTCCTACTACCAAATAAACCTATTAATAATCTAATGCTATAAACTCTCTCAGGTGAATAAAATCTTCTGGAGTTACCTTCAATAAATTATTAGAATTGCCCGGGTCAAACAAGGTTGATGATGGCAATAGCATCTTTTTCAGTCTCATATGACTCACTCAGCTGAGTTAAATTGCCTGGTTCATCCATGAATAAATAGGTAGAATTATCATGACCAACAATGGTTCGATGGGGGCAGCATCAGCTAATGACTCACTATGACTCACTCTAAATTGAATAATCTCATCTAGACTGAGTTGCAGTAGAAGACTAAAGATGTCCTGGCCATGAGAGGGTTAGTACGCGTCCACACGTGTGATCGAACAAGTGTTGGCAACATGTAAGCAACACAGTAACGAACACACTGCAAACATGTTGGGAACAGCAGCGCCCAGATCATGTTGGCAACATCATGATGAAATCTCAGCTGCCTGGTATGGACCCGCTGCCAGTGTTCGAAGCTGCACTGAAACATGTTTGCGTTCATCTGTCCAAAGACTGCTGCATACATGTATCCACACATGTTGCCAGCTGTGTTGCCAACACGTGTTCGAGTACACGTGTGGACGCGCACTTACAGTAAGTGGTAGTAGCCAATCAGTCTCTCCCCAACCCATCAACACGTCATCACGTATCCCATCTTCACCAGAAGACTTCCAAATTTCAGTATATTCAGTACAACACAAATCTTACTGACATTTAACCCAGTCAATTCCATTACGTATTACTGAGTTACTGCTTACCACCTCCAGACCATTTAACTCAACTTAGGAAGGATATCTGGAAGTCAAGTAGTTAACCCCTACATTCAGATGACGTATTATTTTCATTTATTATTGCTACCGTCAGACAGTTGTATTCAATTGAATTATGTCTGGAAGTGATGGGGTTAATGACAGCTACGTCCAACTCCTCCATTTCGAAAACCACCCCTTACAGAACAAAACAGAATGCTTCATTTGAGTGAATGGCTTGTAATTCGTTTGGGTATTTACGCTATATCTCATTCTTATTTGTTACCACCATCATTCCCACCTTGCCTTTATTAGTGCTGATTACATCCTTACCGGCTGGCTCAAGGAACCAGATCAATGATAGCACCGCGAAATTGTAGTGTTCTTGCTGGAGAACGCTTTGAAATTGTCTGTAAACCTAAGGCATCCATCTTAACAGCATATTCTCTCTTGGCTCTTTCTCACCTATCTGGCAAAAATCCGGCTAGACACACCCGTTTCTTTGTCCCGTACGCCCATTTCTTTATCCTTTACATGGTCATTCTTGAAGGATATTTTGAACTAAACACTCATTGCACTCAGAGCACTACGTTATTTTACAGTGTCCGTTTTTACAGGTATACTTTCCTGCTTCAGTTTCACCGAACACCAAATTTTCAGCCAATACTACCCTTTCCATTGCTCATCATGCCCATTTCTTTACCCCTTTCTTACGGTTTCGTTAAACGACGCAGGTCAAGCTGTCGATGAATGGACTTGCATCACCTCCTCTTGCTTTTTTTTCCACCCCCTTGTCGTCAGTGTCCATATTTCCCGTTTGTCTCCAATCCTTGCACATCACTTTTCTCACCTCTACCTGCCCCTTCCCCCCTTCTTTTTCTTACCTCATTTTAGAACATTTTTTTTTTTCTCGACATTGTATTCACCTTGCTTTGTAACTCCTAATTTCAACTAGTCTCTCTCTCTCTCTCTCTCTCTCTCTCTCTCTCTCTCTCTCTCTCTACTTTGTACATATATACATGATTAGCGTTTGTTCTTAGTTTGACCATGTACACTATGCCTCATTTGAACCCTGAATAGCATCAGTGTGAAGCGGAGGTCTAATTATGCTTTCTGACATTCACACCCACCCCACCCAGTTCTAAAAGATCTACATCTACATAGGTCCATCCCAAAACCGTTGCACTGATAGGGCTGATTTTGGGGCACACGTCCTCAAACCCATAGCCTGAGTTGATCCGTATAAAGAAAGAGAGACAGCGACAGACAGATAGATAGATATGTATATATATTTATCTATCAATCCATCTATCTATCTATCTATAGATTGGTTGATAGATAGACTGATAGATGTTACCTTTTTTCCTCTCTTCTCTAAAACCCATTATATATCTATCCAATGAACCCATACCTATCGACGATACGAATGTTAATAAGGCACACAGACACTCACTTATCATATCTTCAACCTTCCCTTGAGCACGACCTGCAGTACTCTGTTTACATTCATGTCAATAGTTGTTCTGCTGAGTAATCAACGGCAAGTGAGAAACAAACTTAGGTTACTCCTTCAGTCTGACCGGCCAAAGAACCAAACGTGTTCTTCCTGTTGCGAGGTGTTTATGGCAAGTACGGTACACCGAGGACTTCCCTCCTCACAGCCTTTTTATTTTTCTTTCTTTTTTCACTCATCCCCTCACTCCTGTAATATCCTCTTTTCCTTGCAACATGGCATACTCACTTTTGTACAGACAGATCAATATACCCATGCAGTCGTACTGTACATCAATAGCATTTTTATTTTGGGGCGTGTGGAAGGGGGGACCATATTTTTCTTGGATTGATGTATAAAACCGAACTAGTGAAAGTGTCTTCATTAATTCATAGAGGTATTAGTATTTTATTACTGATTTAATTTACCTCAGGAGACCTACTCTGAACTGGCTGAGCTAGACACAGGCCTGTACTCTCGCTAGTTAAGGAGGATTCTTATTATTCTCCATTATCTATTTATTTTTCAGATACGGCTATTTAATATAATATTTACGCAGAGTGCGGCAATATTAAAATGATTTAAACGAAAGACACACAAGAGGGTGATATGGTGTAAGAAAATAAATCTCATAGGAAGTGGTGTTAGGGAGCTTCCTTAACTGACGAGAATACGGGCCGTAACTTTGACAAAACTCCTTCACTACTTGGTCATTCCCATCTATCTATCCCCGAAGGAAAGGGAGGTACGGTATCCGAGAAAGGATGACACACTCCAGATTTACTCATGCAAACACACACATTTATTCGTATCTTAACCCCATGGGAGAAGGGACAGATTCTCACCGCACCACACCACACCGCACGAGGGTCAACTGCGCAATGCAATCAGCGATATCTCCAGCAGGGTCCGACAACAAAGCTGGTTTACCCCTGCCACATTATAATGGACCTATCCCCTTACCCGCACCTGACCTGCTCACCTGATCGGACGAAATGTGGGAGAATATCTCCTCGGGGCTGCGTCACCATTTATTCATTCACAATTTCTCTCCGGTCATTCCAGTCACATGCAGCCACTCTTCCTTGTTCAACAAACATCTCTCTCACATCCAACGCTCTCTTCATACTGTCCAGCGTCCATCAATCCTATATGTGATTTTCCTCTCAGCCTTACATCTCTCGCATCCGATCCAGTTACCTTTTTCACCAATTGCTCTTCATCCATTCTCTCCATATGCCCAAACCATTGCAACACTCTGGTCAACTCGATCAGCCATCTCCCGCACAACTCCAGTTCCCCTTCGCACTTCATCATTTCTCACTCGACCCATACACGTCACTCCACACATAAACCTCAGACACCTCATCTCCATTACATTCAAACTTTTCTTCTCTCCTACACCCATATTCCATGTTTCAGCCCCATATAGACTTCTCTTTACATCCGTTCTAAGCAAACGACATCTAAACACATTTTCAAGTCCTCTCAGCACCTCTCCTACTTCATTCATTCTAAACATCACTTCTATATCTATTCTTCCATCCACAGGAACATGTGACCCTAAATTCTGAAAACACTCTACCTCCTCAAACAACTCACCATTCAAAACAATATTCATCCTCCTACCATCTACCAACCTCGTACACCTCATTACTTTACTCTTATTCTCATTTATTCTCAAAATACCTCTTTCAGACATTCTTCCAAACTCCTCTACTAAATCTCTCCTCCGAATCAGCCACCAGTGCAGTATCATCTGCAAACAGCAGCTGATTCAGATTCCACTCTCTACCTTCAGCATTCATCAGACTCAAACCTTCACCTAACACTCTCGCATTCACCTCCCTTACAACACCATCCATATAAATATTAAACAACCAAGGCGACATCACACATCCCTGCCACAGCTCCACTCTCATGGGAAACCAATCACTCGCAGGATTTCCCACTCTTGCACGCGCTCTATTATTTATATAAAAACTTTTCACTCCTTTTAGTAACGTGTCACCAAGACCATACAGTCTCAAAACAGTTCACAAAGCCTCACTATGAGTTCTATCATACGCTTTCTCTTAATCCATGAGCGACCAAAACACATCCTTACCCTTTGCTAAATACTTTACACACACCTGCCTGACATCAAACACCTGAACCAAGCATCCCCTTCCTCTCCTAGAGCCACACTGCTCATCACCAATCACTCCCTCTGTACCCTCTCTAGGTCTCCTTAACACTCTGCCATACACCATACCTACAACACTCAACAGACTTATACCCCTAAAGCTAGTACATTCATACTTATCACCCTTATCTTTATACAGCGGAACCACACAAGCACTTGCCCAGTCAATCGGCACCATACAGCTCACAAAACACACATTCAGCAGTCTTACTAACCGCTCGACAATAGTCGCTCCACCACCTTTCAGGCATTCCACAGCACATACATCCATACCCGCAGCTTTCCTTGCTTTCATCTCCTTTACTGCCTCCTGCACTTCCTCCATCGTGATCAAAGAATCATTCAACTCTCCCAACACATTTATTCCTTCCACCCTTCCATCTGCCACAATCTCAGCCTCCCTTTCCTGCTCTATATTTAACAATCTTTCAAAATACTCTGCCCATCTCTTCCTTACTGCATCCGTTCCAGTTAACATCCTTCCATCCTCTGCATTTACTAGCTCTTCCTTTTCACCTCCTCCTAAAACATTTTCGTATTCTGTTAAAAATTCTCAGTCAAAAACCTATCCCACCTCTCATCTGCTGCCACTTTAGCATCACACACTGTCCCTCTCACCTTATTTCTCTTTTCCTTATACCTCTTATATTAAACCTCATCCTTCCTCTGCAGCCATACTTTATATGCACATCTCTTCTCAGCCACAGCCATACTTACTTCCTCGCACCACCATTCACTTCCCATTCTTACACCACCACCACCCACTCGTCTCACACCACACACCTCTTCCGCATGCCCCACCACAGCACTCTTAAACGACTGCCATTCCTCCTCCACACTGCCATTTTCCTGATCTTTCACTGCGTTCCACTCATCTTTCAACTTCTTCTGATACTCTATCTTTTTCTCTCTTTTATCTTACTCACCTACTTTCAAAATCTCCCTGCCACACATAACTCTCCTACCTTTCACCCATTTCATGCCTACTCTCAACTTTCCCTCCACCAGGTAGTGGTCAGACATACCTTCACCCTCCCCTTTCAAAACTCTCACATCCTACAATCTTTCTCTTACATTCCTGGACAAAACCACATAGTCCATCAATGCTCTATCAACAACCCATCCACTCTCCTGTCTCACCCATGTATATATATAAATATCTTTCTTCTCAACTATTTTGCAATCACCATCTCTCTCTCAACACACATCCTTATCATTCGTTCCCCATTTTCATTTCTTCCAAGCACACCATGCATACCAACTACACCTTAATCTGCAACATTACCCACTCTGGTATTCAGATCTTCCATCATTACCACATTCCTAAGCTGAAGAAATTGGTTTTGGGTGAAATAAGAATGAAGTAAAATTTACACCCCCTGACTGAAATGGCTAAACCAACACGACTCCAGGTGGCCAATGGTAAGGTCGCTAAAGGAGGCTTCCTAGCACCTCTTCCATAGTTATTTTTGGATATGCCTGATTAACAGCGTTTCGTACAATATTTGTGCAGAGTCTTCCAATATTAGATTAATTTACGTTAAGCAGAGGAGGAAAATAATAAGATAATAAACCACTTAAGAACATGCGTTAGTGAGCTTCCCTACGCGAGAAGAATGCGGACCTAGATGTGGATAAGAGCTGTGTACAATATGGCACTCTCAGCCCGGCAATCAGCATTTTATTCGTTTCATCCCGTGACGCCGTTAACACTTACTCATGCTATGTCCATATTTTTATTCAGCTTTGGAGGATGTTTCCGAACTAGAAGGATTAGGTACAGTCATCTTTAACCAGCTCACTGCCAGGATGCTCTCTTAACCCCTTCACTCCGACGACGCATTTTATATTGCACTCTTCCTCTCCCCAGTCGACTGTATTGTTTAGGAGAGACTTTTCAGATTATAGGGGTGAGATACAACCTTCACCAACGCCTTCACTAATAGACGCCCTTCCTTAGTTGGCGAATTCGGCTGGCGGTGGCAAGAATAAATAGAAAATACAGCACCGGACTGAATGGGCCAAAACAGTAAATTCACCTGCTGACAGGAAGGGAAAAAAAAAAAAAGAAAAACTACAATGGACGTCACCTGGACATAAGGGGACGTAGTTTTCACTGAATTCTTGTCAAAGTTTCATTCAGAATAGGATAGACTTTCCACACTGGATGGGTTAGATATTGAATTAATAAATCCCTTTTGTACGGGAGACCTACCTTAAGCTGAATAAAACCGTCTGGAAGCTGCAAGATTCTCAAAAAAAAAAACACACACTCAGATTCATGGATTGTGGCGGATGGTAGTCATGAACGTGACATTCTACAGTGCTTTGACCACTCTAAATTCATTATAGTATTATCCAGAGATAGTGATGAAAACCAGCAAACATGTTTAGATTATATATAAAGCTATGGAAACCTATTGCCAAGTTGTTACATCGTTTATATTAACACAGATGTCAACACTCGCCGCCACATGCGCAATTGGATTCAGCAACGAGAACAATGGCTTTTTGACGTGATACTGCAGATGAACCTCCTTATTTCTACTATAAATAAATAAAATATATAAAACATAAACAAGATGTAATAAAAAACAAAACAAATAATGTATAATCAAATCCCCTGAAAGATTTGTGTGTTCATAGCATTTTAAAATACACCAGGAAGACAAGCGTTTCAAAGAAAGGTGGCTGTGTGACAGTGAGGAAGATAACAGTCACTTCACACAGAGAGTGGCGAAACCTTTAAACTGTTTGAGTGATGTAGCATTTGTGTGTATATTTTGGTATAAGGATTCGTCTTTGGGAGGTATTTCATTTATTTTCCAGTTTCAGCAATAAGCCCTTGAAAGTAACTAAGTGATAAAAATTTGGTTTCGGTGAGATTACTTAATTTAAGAAAAAGAAATTTTGCCATCGTCCTAATACATCTAATCACTTGGCAAGCAGTTGCTGGAACGCTACTGCACCCATTCCCGAGGTTGCAATAGTCAGATGTTATTTATTTCGAAGTAAAAGTGTATTCGGACACAATAGACTCAACCCATCAGTACTGTTAAATTAAAATAATGCGTTGTCTTACACTTTCACAACCATTTTCAAATCTCTCTCTCTCTCTCTCTCTCACACACACACACACACACACACACACACACACACACACACACACACACACACACACACACATACACACACACACACAGATGGGCAGATAGATTGATAGATCGTACACCTTCACTTAGCGGTGATTTCCTCTATGCAGCTCACTTCTTGTAGTTCAGGCTTTAATGCCATCCATAGCACTTTGTGACTTGCGTCATGTAGTAATGTTTATCTCTTGCTACGGCTCAACCTTCATAACAAAGATATGGCAGTTGAAGGCCAGGTTAAGAAAGGCAGAGCATCGAAAAGCAAATAATTATTTGTAAACCTGCCGTCACTTTTACCACGTCAGCACAGTGAGAGCTCGGCTTTAGTTGCTGGTGTCTCCATGGGAACAGTTAGTAACCTGGCTCACGGAGTCCTTTTAATGTGGCAGTCGTCACCAGCCTGACTCCGGGTGCACTGAACTTGTCATTTCATCTTGCTCCATATTTGTTTTTATCTATGAAAAAAAAAAAAAAAAAGAATGAAAATATGGAAGATCGCTAAACATCGTTGTCTTTAAAATATGACTGAAAACACATCAGAGTGCTGCCTCACATCTCGGTAAAATAGTCTGCTGTTAGCCGGAATATACCAGTAATCATACCACCCACGAGAGGTTGAACGGCACTGTACACAAAGATTCCAGGGACTCTTGAGCTGAATAAGACTGTCTCACAGTATCTTTAATAAAATATAAAGTTGTCCTGATCATGAGAGGGTTAATGGGAAGGATCAGTATTGCATGCGAATGGATGTTTGTTGCTTATTTGTCATGGGTCAGACGCCGGTAGAATGTCATGATTCGGCCGGCGCTAGCTCCCTTCTTACCAAATCTGCTGAGATAATTGTTCTTTGTGTACCCAACGTACTCATGACACCGGGCAATACACACAAGGAAACTCTTTTATCTTTACCGTGAAAGATTATATGAGAAACAGAGATCAGACTTAATGGGTGTAACACAACTGTGCTCCCAGTAAAACATCCAGTAGCAATACGGATCTTTATGAATAATCTAATATCCTGACGGTATATCCACGCTCCCACATTACTTAGTGAAACCATGGCCCACTTCCTCGGGGTACAAACTGTTATACCGTTTCCAGGCAGAAGAGAATGGGGACGACAATCCAAAGGTTAGCAAACGATCATGATGTTCA
Organism: Coenobita brevimanus; assembly: GCF_032717465.1. NCBI lineage: Eukaryota > Metazoa > Arthropoda > Malacostraca > Decapoda > Coenobitidae > Coenobita > Coenobita brevimanus. Next base: position 21,824,415 of record NC_137048.1, read on the forward strand.
AGGAGAGGCTGTTTCACGGTAGAGTCATCATTCTAGTGTTTTCACATTACAGTAACTTGGCCCAGAATTTTGTCCTTTTACTGCTTATTTCACCCAGAATTTTGTCCTTTTACTGCTTATTTCAGTGGCAGATAAAGACAGTACTACTGCACTATATCCTTTCCATAGCGTCTTACTGTGATGTTATTTTACTGTTACAACTCAATATTCAGTTTGGAGGTGTGGCAGTTTTAGTCCAATAGTATTTCATTTTAACTAACAGCTTTCGATTTTGTTCAAATGAGAATGAGCATACAAGTCCGGGAGTGTTTATACCGACACCATTTTCATTCTCATGACTGGGACAACTTTACTACTGTATTCCATAATGCTTAAGGATGAATCTTGGGGACTTAAGACCTGAAGAAATATTTCAATAGGATTTTAACTAAGTAAAAACATCTCCATGGCAGTAATTATCAATAGAAGTCATTATATTTAGTCGTCTTTTTCATTTAGTTGTCACTCGGATTTTACTCTTACATTGGTTGGCGGCAGCATAAGGAAAGACAGATATACAGAAAAGTAGTCTTATGCTCAGCTTAAGCTCAGGTAAACTTGCCCGTATTAAATAAGGCTCTTGGGATCGTTTTAACTCCTTCAGTTCAGCGAGTTAAATTTTACACCCGCAACTCGCAAAGCTGAAGTGACTTAAGTTCTGAACGGTGTGTGTGTGTGTGTGTGTGTGTGTGTGTGTGTGTGTGTGTAGTTTCTGCAGTTGCCACGAAAGATCCACCACTGATACACTCATTCTCTTGACTCATGCCATTCACCAGTCAGTTGACCATCATGGAGAAACTAATGCAGTAGCTCTTGATATTTCTAAAGCTTTTGGCAGTGTGTGCCACCATTTCTTGCCATCCAAACTCCTTTGCTATGGTCTATCATATTCTGTTCGTCTGATTTCCTCATATCTCAGCGACAGGAAGAAAAATGTTAAAGTAGATGATGTATATTCTTATTTCCACTAGACTGATAGCAGCATGCCACAAGGATCAGTTCTGGCTCCAATCCTTTTCCTAATTAATATTAATGATCTTTTATCTGTCACTCATAATACCATCCATTCATATGGAGATGACTTAACACTTCACAGTTCATTCACACCTAAACACCCATTCACAAAGTTCAGGATCTCTAACTTACAACTCAGTACAGCACCCTCCATAAACCAAGACTTAACTAAGATCACTAAATGGGGACAAAGTAACATTGTCTCATTTAATGCTAGTAAAACCAAATATATACAGGTTACTAATAGCAAGGCTTTACCTGATTCCTAGATAACCCTCAGTGCTACTAATAATCCCATCACTAAAGTATTGAAATTATCTTTGTTTCTCTTAACGGTATCCTCAGCTAGACCTCTAATGTTTGATCACTTGTTAAAACCGTTTCAAAGAAACTTTGATTACTGCACAGAGTCCGTAACTTCCACACTGACTAGCAGCTAGCTATAATTTTTTAGTCATGTGCACTCTCAGCTGGAATATTGCTCAACCTTGTGGAATGGATGTAGAGAGGTAGCACTAAAACAACTAGACAAAATTCAGAACAATGCTGTTAGAATTATTAATAACCCTACTATTACAAATGAACAACATCCCCTTCAGGTAAGAAGGAATGTTGCCTCTCTTGCACTATTTTACAGATATTTTTATGGCAAATGCTCAAAGTTGCACCCATTGTGCCTCCTCTCCATGCCTTCCCCTGTGCAACATGGACATCTGGTAGCGTTCATGACTGGACTGTCATACAGCCTTATTGCAGAACATCTGCCTATCAGAATTCCCTTATTCCCCGAACCGCATCTCTTTGAAACTCGCCTCCCCAGAGTGGTTTCCCCTCAAACTTGAACCTACGACTGTTCAAGTTCAACTGTTAAAGATTTTTTATGAATGGAGGACACCAGTAATGTGGTGTATGTATTATTTTTTTATTCATTTTTTTTTCATTCTCTGTTTTGTTACACACACACACACACACAAAAATGTACCTAGTTCTCGTATACAGGGTGTCTGGTAGTACTGTGTTTTCCCAACTCCATAATATGTACGAGTACAACTAAGAAGTCTTTTTTTAGTAACACATTCATGTTTTGTGAATTTCTTAACACTCCGGTGATATTTTCCCTTACCACCTCCTCTTTCAAACTGTTTCCAGTATCTATGCTTCCAAGTAAGTAATCATTTTATTATATCGTAAACATCTATTCCATCTCAGCTTATATTCGTCATCTTGTCTTTCAGTCATGCTTGAGAAACTGATCTTCTCCTCTTCCCAGATTTCCTGTCTTCTAACTCCATTAAATATCATAATCAAACCTCCACTCTCTCCTTTCTCACCTCGGGGCGATACCTTCAGCTTCTCCAGCGTCTGTCTGTAAGACAACACCTTTAATCTTGTATCATCCTTGCAGCTATCCTCTATATCTTTCCCAGTTTACCAACACATCTTTTTAAATGTGGCGACCATACCACTGCTGTTGTTCTTGGTCTTATCGTGGACATTTAATATGCCCATCAACATCTCATCTATATAAAGGCCACTATTTTGTCGGTCGTCTGACTGTATACTCCTTTAATGATCTTGTTTATATATTTTTCCTGTGATAGGTAGTTCTTTAAAGTTGTTCGTATTTTAATTTTTTTTTACTTATTAATCTTTTATCTTCCCGTTGCAAAGTCAGAGCTTGGTCGTTCGACGTTTGCTTTCTTTTTCTAAGACGTGAGTGTTTTTTTTTTTTTTAACTGAAATCCATCATTCAAATCTCTTTCCGGTTATATAATTTGCCCCGGTCATCTTGGAACTCTTTACAGCAGTCTTCAACATAAATAAATTTCGTAATGTTTGAGTCATCTGTACACATATTCCAATACTTGTTTAACCCACTTGGCATGTCATATATAAATCTTAGAACAAGAGGAATCAATACTGAACCTTGCGCCAACTCACTGGTCACACTTCTTCGTTGAGAATATTTGTTCCTTATTACTGCTCTTATGACTTGCCACCACTTATTACTCCATCCATTTAAACAATTTCCTTTCCACCCGTCCAGTAGTTTTCATTTTCCACATCAATCTTTCTTGTACCACCCAATCGATTGCTTTCCCGAGATCCAGGTACACCCGTAAAGTGCGCTTTGTGAGCACGTGATGAGGAAGTGAGCGTTTGTACATACGCCGATCATCATATTTTCATCTTGGTGTAAACTTTCAGCATTTCTGGTGAGGCAGTTGAACAGAAGATTGAACTAAAATATTTACTCTCTCTCTCTCTCTCTCTCTCTCTCTCTCTCACACACACACACACACACACACACACACACACACACACACACACACACACGCTTGCGCACGAGCACATTCAACATATGAAAGTGGAAACCAACTCATACCTCGCATGTGTCACTTTCCCAGTGCTTTAAATCGAATTCACAGTGGGGCATATCTAAAGCCCTCGGTACATTCCCTTGGAAAGCTGGGATTTCAAGTTTTTTTGTTTTTGTTTAAGGGGATGGGTCTGTTATGATGTGGCAGGGGTAAACCAGTTCTGCTGTCGGGCCCTGCTGCGGATGTCACTGACTGCATTGCGCAGTTGACCCTTGTGCGGTGTGGTGCGGTGAGGATCTGTCCGTTCTCCCCTTTGGGGCTAAGATGCGAATGAATGTGTTTGAATAGATGAGTAAATGGGGAGTGTGTCGTCCTGTCTCGGCTACCTCCCTTTCCTTGGGGGAAGCAGCCTAGGTATATAGATAGATGGAGATTTTTTTGTTTCAGAGTAAATATATGGTTAAAAACACAGTTTAATTACTGAATCCAATACCTGCTGAAAGAATTTCTTCTCTATCTCACATAGCAGAAAAGTTACTACTCTATGAAAGCCATCGCTGTCAAGCTGTGTCGTGTCGGGCCGGTCCGCATATTTCCGATGTCTATTGTTATTCGGCACTCAGAGAAATTAGAACCAATCAGCGCACACTACACAGTGAATGCGGGGATGTTGGGGGGGGGGGGTCTAGTCAGCCAGCTATCCCCGCAGAAGTATAGAAAACTAACGGGTAACTTGCTCCTTTTGTGGGCAGATATGCTAGGTTAGGTTTGGTTTGGTTAGGTTAGGTTAGTGAGCTAACCTAACCTAACCCAATGTAACCAAACCCAACCTAACTTGGCCTAACCTAACCTACCCTAGTATATCTGCGCACAACAGGAGCAAGTAACCTGTTAAACTAGTTTTCTTTACTTGTGCGGGAATAGCTGACTAGACCTCTCCCCCCCAAACACTCTCGCACTCCCTGCGTGTGCTGATTGTTCTAATTTCTCCGAGTGCCGAATAAAAATAGACATCGGGATAATATATGCGGCAGGAGCGAGTCGTGTCGGGCCGCTAATTTCTCAGTTTAACGTAAAGTATACATCGCTTCGCTATGCTTGCTGGCTTCGCTCGCTGCGATCCCTCGCTCGTAATGTCTTCCCAACCCCCTCCCCTCTCTTACTTGTATAATATTCATCCTTCTGCTGCCGCAAATTCAGTGTTTTCCTGACACCATGATCCCTTCCTGATTCCAAGCTTTTTTCTGTTATTATCCATTTTTCCTTTAGAAAAATAGTAATCTTTATTTTGCAAAAAAAAATTCAAAGAGGGCGGGTGAAGAATCCCACTCTATAAATGAATGGCTGACCATTTTCGTCTGTCCAGTGATCAATAATAACATCGTGGATCGACCAAACTATATGATCCGCAATATTCTTCCAGAATCCATCCAGTAACCCACTTGGTTTCATCGCCTTTTGTCAAAAATTCTTATCAATTGTAGTATCTCATTTCTCTCAACCACTACCTTGGTCAGTTTTCGCTTCTTCATCTGGTTTTATAAATTCATCTGTTACAAATGATTGTAAATTCACTCATTTCCTTATCATTTTTTTTTATATTACTGATCTCACAGTCCTAATATTATGTCCCTAATTTTCGTTTTGCCATTAAAAACTATAAATAATAATCTTGGTTACTTCCTAGTTTTGCCAATTATAACCTTCTCAAATATTGCTTCTTCGTCTCTTCGTATGTTTATGTAATCATTTCTTGTTTCTTAATATTATTCCATTCTTTCACTATATCTTCTCCGTACCTTAAATACCGTGCTCTGTTGTTTGTTTCAAGGACTGTACTTTCCTACATCTGTAGCTAAATCATTAATTATTCTTCATCTGTACAGCAATTTTCGGCACGTGTTTGTTGATGGTTTCTTCATATATTATTAACATAATTTCATACATTCAAACACACTGTTAATTTTATTTCATTCTAGTTTTCATCCACCAAATAATGTTTTAAGGAATCAAAGTCTGCTGCTTCATAATGAAGTCTGCCATGTTTATGTATTTCTTCTTTCACCCATATCTCCTTCAAACACCTCTGACACAGTGGCCAAATGGTTACTCCTTCCCAGTGGGCAGAGGTACTTTATAATTATGATGCATATCATAACGATCTTTTGTAAATATTAAGTCCAACATCGATAGTTCACGATCCCTATTAATCCTTACGTTTTCGAAAATCTGTTTAGCTGGTATCACTTTTACCCTGCCTAGGTAAACTCTTTCGCCTTTGTCTATCAACCTTTCCTTCTTGCTGGAAGTTTGCTGTCATTCAGCCAGTCCCAAAGAAGGGTGACCATTCCCAACCCTCTAACTATCGTCCAACTGCTTTAACATCCTGTATCTCAAAAGTTTTCGAGTCGATTCTTAATAGCAAAACTTTAAAGCATCTTTCCTATCACAACCTTCTTTCTGATCGTCAGTATGGGTTCCGTCAGGAACGCTCCATTGGCGATCTTCTCACCTACCTTTCAGACTCCTGGTCATCCTCCTTTCGGGACTTTGGCGAAAGATTTGCCATTGTGCTTGACATCTCAAAGGCTTTCGATCGAGTCTGGCATACATCTTTAATTTCTAAACTGCCCTCTTCCGGTTTCTATCCTTCTGTCTGTGCCTTCATCTATAGCTTCCTTTCTGGTCGTTCTATAGCCGCTGTTGTAGACGGCCATCGTTCTTCTAGATCTATCAACAATGGTGTTCCTTAGGGCTCTGTCCTATCACCAACTCTCCTTCTTTTATTCATCAATGACCTTCTAAGCTGTACATCTAACCCTATTCACTCATACGCTGATGACTCCACCCTTCACCTTTCCATTCGGTTCCTGCAACGTCCATCTCAGCAGTTACTTCAACAAATAAGCGATGAGACTATGGCACACCTAATGTCTGACTTGGCTCGTATCTCTGACTGGGGTAAAAATAATCTGGTTGTTCTTAATCCATCAAAGACTCAGTTCTTACACTTATCAACCCGACAAAATCTTCCACAGGTGTACCCACTAATGTTTAATAATTTTCAGCTTAATCCTGCATCATCCTTGAACATGCTTGGGGTTTCATTCACTCGGAACTTATCTTGGACAGATCATATTAAATCTCTTGTAAAATCTGCTTCCAAGAGATTAGGTGTGCTAAGCCGATTCCTTTCCTTCTTTACCCCTGCACAATTGTTGACTCTATATACAAGTTTTATCCGCCCCTGTGTACAGTAGAGTACAACTCTCATGTGTGGGAAGCCTTCCCACATACAGCTCTTCTCAATATGGTGGAGTCAAAGACTTTTCGTTTCATTAACTCTCCTCCTCTTACTGGCTTCCATCAACTTCTGTCTCTTCGCCGCATTGTTGCGTCTTTATCTCTTTTCTATCGCTATTTCAATGGTCACTGCTCGTTTGAACTGTCTGCTTGCATTCCTTCACCTCTACGACGGGCGCGTAGCTCCCGTCTAGCAACAAACTCTCATCCCTCTTCTGTCCAACTCTCTAATGCAAGAATTACCCGTTACTCCCAGTCCATTTATGCAACAGGTCAGCTCTGGAACTGTCTCTCTCTGTCTGTATTTCCTGCTAGCCATAATCTCAGGTCTTTCAAACGCAGTGTGTCCAGGCATCTCGAAATTATCGGATCTTGAATTTAACTCTCTCGTAATTTGTTTTTCTCTTGGAAGAAACAGTTATTGCGGGCTCCTGACCTTTGGTTCCTTCTTCCTAGCATAAAAAAAAAACATTAGTTTACTTCCTCAAGAATCTTGACTGGACCTGCATCTATCCCTTCCAAGTTTACCTTAGGAAATCTTTGGAAATTTTTCAGTCAAGAGATGGCCCCTACAGCTTTGCGTAGAAAGGGGTGGAGTTAACAAGTGGGAGGAGCGTGAGTGTGGTGGGAAAGGGTGAGGGGAAGTCAGTGGGTGGAGAGTTGGGGCTCATGTTCATTGGTTCATAACTGTATGAACAAAACTATGAAGCTGAATATTACTGAAGCAAGTTTTGGTACACAGTACAATTGCTTAAACTCATCGTTGAATAATGCGAAAAATAGTTACTTAAAAACAAGTAATGTCCAGGAAAAAGGTACTGAACTTATTTTCCATGAAGTAAGAGTTTTCCCATGACGAGGGAATTCGTGTGACGGAAGTCAGAATGATTTTCTTTTAATCTCAGTGTCTGTAAAGATTATTTTTAAGTATATATTCCTGCACTAACGTTTCAGTGTATTATACACCTCTAGTAATGTTTTTTTTTCAACCATTTTTTCATATGTCCTGCTCAACAGTATTGTCCAAATCAGTTAAAATAAATGGATGTAGAGTCCATCGTTGAGAAGAGAGTTTTCAGCCAATTAGTTGGTATGGGTATCACTGTGTATGATATATCTGTTGGCAATAACCAGACGAACATCGTTTGATGTTAAGACCCCTTCACACGGTCAGAATTTATGTACAGTGCCGTGTTGTCAGTATAATAATTACAAATGACTCCACGGCCACATGTGCAGTGGTATGGACAAACTTGTCAAGCAGTGCCACCATTTTATCTGTCTTTTAACGTATTTCTTTCTCGGTTTCCACAGTGAAACTATTTTACCCGGCCCCCCCACCCACCCGTCAGCCAATCTACCCATATTCATTCACCGATGTGTAGACTAGTAAGCCCGTAACCTTGCTTGTCTTCTGCAAAGCGATGGAACCACCCACCCACCCACCAAATCACAATGCGCACTTACCCACATGCCCAGCCCACACTCCTTCCCCACCCAGCTACCTTCCCAGCCCTATCCACAATAGACGAGTTTCTGGTCAAATTTTTTTTGAAGTTAGATAACTGTATGGGTAAAAAATACACAGAAAATAACTATTATAACCATTATTTAAAAAAAAAAATGTGCAGAAACATGAAAAAATTATGTAGTAGCCGAAAAATCACGTGACTCTGAAACGGCCTCTGATTGGTCGTGACGTCACTACTCAAACTGAGGCACCATAGTTTGCTTTGTTTACGTTTAGCCAGCATACATTGTGCTTATTTCTGACCTCTAAGAATGTCCAGTGACAAGAGGAATAATTGCTAATGTTCCGTTCCAATGTGTAAGTGCACTGACAAAAGCACAGTTGGGAAATTATTCCTCTGTATACTAGCCAATAACAATAAACGAAAGCAGTGGTGGCTGGCTGCTCGTCGAAAGTTCCCAGTGCTGGAACGCAGTCTTCACTGTTGTGAAAATATTATATTCTTCACCATATAGGTTCATACACACCTAATTATCTGAAATTCGGTAAATATATATATATATATATATATATATATATATATATATATATATATATATATATATATATATATATATATATATATATATATATATATATATATATATATATATATATATATATATATATATATATATATATATATATATATATACAGTATATATATATATCTATATATATCTATATATATATATATGTTTAATTTAACTCTTAATAGAACATTAGGAGTCAGAGCGAAAACGTGCTAAGGTTAGCGGGTATTTCTACTTTAGATCGCCAACACGCCTTGACAGACTTCTATTTTGCACAGATACTGATTTAAAGTGCAAACAAATACTGTACATTGGTATGTTAAATTAAAATTTATACAAAGCAGAAGTCTGCCAAGGCAAGCTGTTGAGCTAAAGGAGAAACACTTCCGCTAATTTTAGCGCGTTTTCGCTGAGCATCTGGATTTTTTTTTTTTTTTTTAGTAAATTTAAATACCAAAATGTGACCGAATTTCGGATAATTAGATGAGTATGAACCTCTATGGTGATAAAATCCAAAACAATTAAAAAGTGCCAATTCGGTGTTGATTCGGTAAATGACCGCCGATTCGGTATTGCGTCACACTCCCCTGAAGGTACTTTACAATCAAGCTCAGTCACTGAAACTTTTTTCAGAAAACTAATAACGAAGAGGTCAAATATTAAATTTTCATGAGCATAATACCATTATAAACTCAAACAACTGACACTGTACTGCATACATTTAACACTTTCCACCTCATGAGGTTCGAGCACCGCTCGGGAATGGTATAGCTGTAAGCTACTTATGGTCGATTTCACCACAATTTACTTACCGAACAGGTATTGTACCATCCATTTACACCATGAAAAGTATTCCTTCACAACATACCTGAAGAGGACAGTTTGGATCTACGGTGGCCATGTAGGTACAACTATTATCTCTATTACTGGTATAGTATTGTGTGAAGGACTGGACCGTCGTCTGCAGTATGAAAGTTGACGTCATTGCCAACATGGCGGCTGCTTCCCTCCAGCCGCAAAGAATTAAAATTATCACGTTTGTCCAGTGCAGATGATAAATTACACTAAAAGATATATATACCGTAAGTTTTTAAGTACATGGCAGAGTGCACTGGCCATGTTTACCCAGAACCGGCAACACGTCTATTCCAACCACCCCTCCCTGCCCACCTAGTACACCAAGCTTGTCAGCCACCCATTTTTCTCACTCAACCCACTTCGCCCACCACACCTACCCTCCTCACCTTTTCATTCATCCTGCCCACACAGTATGGGCCTATTCGTTCACTAGCTCACCCACCCGGGCACAAGATGGCTCGCAACTTTATACACACACACACACACACACACACACACACACACACACACACGTACATACATTCCCGAAGGAATGAGTATGAGCGCCAGCGCTCCACCCGCAAACCTCCCTCATCTCATTCTCGCGTCTCCTGCGTCCTGACTCCACCCATCGCTCTTACAAAAAAAAAAAAAAAAAAATAGCGTCATCTGTGGCAGAAAATCGTACTGAGGTCTGTCTTAAAACTAAGTCCTAGACTGTACATCCACACCTAATGCTACTAATATAGTATTTCAAAGAAATATTTATTTGTTTATTTTCTTTAATGCAAGGAAGAAGGAACCAAAGGCCCGCTAACTGTTCTTTCCATGGGAAAAAAGAAACAAAAGCATTACAAATGAAAGCCGAATTCAAGACCCCTTCATTTCGAGATGCCTGGACACTGCGTCTGAAAGTCTGGAGATCATAGGAAGTAGGAAATACAGAGAGAGAGAGACAGTTCCAGAGCTGACCTATTCCATAAGTACAGGAAGGGTAGCAACGGTTAACTCTTGCATTAGAGAGTTGGACAGAAGAGGAATGAGAGTTTGATACTAGATGGGGACTACGCACCCATCGTAGAGGTGGAGGGATGCAAAAAGACAGTTCAGAGGAGCAGTGACCATAGAAGTAGCGACAGAAATTAGATAAATATGCAACAGTGCGACTAAGAAACAGACGTTGATGGGAGCCAGTGAGGGAAGGAGAGTTAATAAGACGAAAAGCCTTTGACTCCACCCTATTGAGAAGAGCTGTATGTGAGGAGCCTGCCCACACAACTGAGTTGTACTCCACACAGGGTCGAATAAAACCCCTGTATAAAGTCAACAACCGTGCAGGGGTAAAGAAGGTACGGAGTGGGCTTAGCACTCCTAATCTCTTGGAAGCAGACATGTAATGTTCTTTCATAGACCATATATATTTATTTATACCCAGTACACTGCCTCCAAATTCTCTTTATTTTTGCTCTACACAGTGTATTCCTTCCAACCTAACACTTTCGTATCGATATCAAAGTCAGTTTGTTTTCAGTGTGCGTGCGTGAGTGCTTGCATGTGTGTGTGTGTGTGTGTGTGTGTGTGTGTGTGTGTGTGTGTGTGTGTGTGTGTGTGTGTGTGTGTGTGTGTGTTCTTACCTAATTGTACTTACCTAACTGTATCTTTACAGGAATGAGTCAAGCTCGTACTGTCCCATGTCTTAAACCATATTTATCATACATATCCTTAAATCTGTGAATTGTTTTGGCACACACGATTTCATTCGGTAGTGCATTCCAATGATCAATTGCTCTGTTTGGGAAACTGAATTTCCTTACGTCTTTATCACCTCTCTTCTTATGCAGTTTTTTGCAGTGTCCTCTTGCTGATGCTTCCCCATATGTTAAGTAATCATTTATGTCTATTTTCTCCTTCCCTGATATGCATTTATATAGCATTATCATGTCACCTCTTTTCCTTCTTTCCTGTAGTGTTGGTAAATTCAGTTTATTTAGTCTTTCTTCGTAGCTTAGATTCCTTATGCTTGGTACCCATCTTGTAGCTGCCCTTTGAACTTTTTCAATCTTGTCTATGTGTTTTTTGAGATGAGGACTCCAGACTACTGATGCATACTCCAGGGTTGGTCTGATGAATGATGTTATTATCCTTCTTAGCATGTCTTCATTTATGTATGTGAATGCTATTCTCATATTTCCAAACAGTGTATACATGTTCCGTACCTTCTCACTGATGTGGTCAGCCAGAGATAGTCTGTTATTGATAATCACACCTAGGTCCTTCTCTCTTTCTGATGTGTGTAGGGTTTTATTTCCTAACGTATAATCCCAATCAGGTCTTTTTCCACTTTTACCAAACTTGATTACATGACACTTGTCCCATTGAATTCCATTTGCCATGTATTACTCCGTTCATGAAGTTTATTTAATTCTTCTTGTAGCTCTTTACAAGAGTCTGTGTTAGTAATTCTCCTTTGTATTTTTGCATTATCTGCAAACTTATTTAGATAGCTTTCATTTCCAGTGTTACTGTCTATATCATTTATATACACTAATAACATGATTGGTGCCAGCACTGAGCCCTGTGGTACTCCACTAGTTACTTCTTTCCATGATGAGTAGTTTCCCCTTAGTACTGTTCTCATTTCTCTTTTTATGAGAAAATCTTGCATCCAACAAAACAGTTTGCCTCGAATTCCTCCTTGATGGTACAGTTACCATAAAAGTCTTTGGTGTGGTACTGTGTCAAATGCTTTCTTGAAATCTAAATAATTACTGTCCACCCATCCTTCTCTTTCATGTATTGTGTCTGTTACTTTGTCATACTAGCTCAACAGATTAGTAACACATGATTTTTCTTTTCTGAAACCAAACTGTCTTTCTGTTATCAAATTGTGTTCTTCTAGATGACTTACCCAAGCTTTTCTTATAAGCTTTTGTAATACCTTGCTTACAACACTGGTCAGTGATACTGGTCGGTAGTTGAGTGGATTTTGTCTATTCCCTTTCTTGAAGAAGGGGACAATATTTGCTTTCTTCCAAATATCAGGTAGTTTACCTTGACTCAAGGATTTCTTGAAAATTAAAAATAATGGTTTAGTTAACTCCTTTGCACATTCTCGTAGCACCTAACATGAAATTTCATCAGGACCATTTGCTTTTCCTCTGTCTAATTAACTTAACTCCTCCTGTATTACTTTTTCTGATATTTATGTATATCTGGTAGTATGTGTGGGTATGCTTGTTCCACATAGTCGCTCTCAAAATTTTTTTCTTCTGTTAAAACTGATTGGAAATTCTTATTTAGTGCTTCACAAATATCTTTCTCTTGTGTATAGGTGATTCCCTCGTTCGTAATGGATTGTATTTTATCTTTTACTTTGGTTTTGCTTCTGATGTAGCTGTAAAATAGCTTCGGTTGATCACTACTTTTATTTATGATATCCTCCTCAAACTGTTTTTGGGCTTCCCTCCTTATTCTTGTATAATCGTTTCTTGCCTGTTTGTAATTATTATATTCCCTTTCACTATTGTGTCTTCTGTATCTATTCCACAACAAATCTCTTCTTTCTTTTGATTTTTTACATTCTGTATTGAACCATTTCTTTATTTTCTTTTCTGCTTCTTTGTGCTGTGGGATGTACTTCTGGACTCCTATTTCATAAAATTCACAGAATTTTTTATATACAGCATTTAAATCTTGTCCTTTAAGCTCATTTTCCCAATCAACTTCTAAGAAATACTTGTTTAGGTCATGATATTTTCCCTTTTTATAGTTTAGGCTCTTTTTATAAATTTCGTTGCTGTTACCTATGTCATATGCTATCCTGAAGTTGCAATTTAGTATTGCATGCTCGCTTTTGCCGAGTGGAGGGTGATATATTAAACTGTCAATATCATTTTCTTGCCTAGTAAATGTGAGATCTAGCACTGAAGGTACATCGAGTCCTCTTTTTCTGGTGGTTTCCCTCACATGTTGCGTTAGGAAAAACTCTTGCACGAGATCCAGGAGCTTTTGGTCCCAACAGCTTTCTTGGCTTATTATATCTAAAGTATTCCAATTTATATTTGTATTAAAATCTCCAGTTAGTATAATTCTTTCCTAGTTCTCATCCATTTTATATAGTAATGCTCTTAAACTCTGAATTGTACTCTCTGCCAGGTCCTCATATTCGTCTCTTTCCCATGTGTTTGATCTGGGTGGCATGTACAAATTGGCTACAATTACTTTCCCTTCAGATGTGTTGATCTCTACTGCAATCAGTTCTACTTGTGAGGGTATATCTAGTTCTATTTCTTTGACTTTTAGACTTTTCTTAGTTAATATTATAATTCCTCCTCCTTTTTTTAAGTTTCTATCTCTTCTCCATATATTATATTCCTCTAAATTTAGTATGTCATTTGATATCCTTGGTGTTAATTTTGTTTCAGTTAGGCATATTATAAGTGGTTCATTTTCTCCGACATAATCATTCATCTCTAATAATTTAGATACCATTCCATCCACATTTGAGTACATCAACTTAATCATATTTTTTATATACTTGTCATGACTTGGTTCTACTACCTTCCTCCTTTTTATTCGCTCCTGTTTATGTACCACTTTCGTACCTGCAATCCTATTACATTGTAAAAAAAATGTGTTCTTCTCCTCTTCTGATCTTCCCTCATTTTTTGTTTTTGCTTCCTCCCTCTTCTCTTTTAGTAATTCCAGTTCCTCTTGTGTTAGGCATCTTTTTATCCATACATTTTTGAACTCCTCTTTTTCCATAAGATTCTTTGCATTTTTTAGTATCTCCTCCACGGTGATTACACTCTGGAAGGTTACCTTTAGAGGTCTTGACTTGCTTTTCTCGTATTTCCCTAATCTTTTGTGTTCCTCTCTGTCTTTACTACAGATTTCCTCTGATACTTCTTTCAATAAGCTCATTACATTTGCCATCTCTTTTTTGTCTCTTTAGATCTTGTTTTTTACTTCTTCCTCCTCTATACCAGTGATTACTATAGATTTGTTGTTATCAACTGAATCTCTGACTAACTTTGGATTGTTTTGGATTATTCTTTTCACTTCCTTTTTAATGCTTTTTTCTTCCACCCTTGTTTCTAAGTCTTTCTTTACTTTCACCAATTCAGCATACGTGGTTTCCACATCATTTTTGTAGCTTTGCACAGCTTCATTCACCTGTGTTATCTTCTCCACAATAGCACTGCTCTGGTCTATCAGACTGCTTACTTGCCTAATTGTCTCTGTATCATTTTTGAACTCTTCCATAATACTCTCGTGGTTGACTACTGTACTTCCCATTTCACTTATTTTCCTCCTAAGTGTACTCACTTCCACTGTTAGTTCACATATGGTTGTGTCTTTCTTGTTGACCTCCCTTTCTAGTTTTTCTATTTCTTCCTTTTGCAAGTGCATCTGCTTCTTTATTTCATCAATCTCATTCTGAAAAGCTATCTCCAGTCTGTGTACACGTTCTACCAGTTTATTGTGTGTCTTCATTTCAACCAGTTCTTGGTAGAAATCATCATCCTGCTTTCTACCTTTATCCCTTTTCTTTTCCAAATTTGCTTTACTAAAGTATGTGGCCATTTTGCAATACTAAAAGCACAGAGTACTTACATTCCCTGGGGCAGTTGTAGTCTAAACAATCAACTGATTGAGCGCAGTCTTTCGCTACTCGGTTCTCGTTTCTGTTTGAACAAGTCTTATTTAAACTTCTAATTCTTTTTTATTTTTTTTTAAATAGTAGAAAACCATTTAGTCTAACCTGGTATAGAGCTTAACTCATATAAAGATACTAATTTAGGTAATGCCACTGGCTTTGCTGGCTTGGTATGGAGCGCTGTCGGCCTCGTGTGTGTGTGTGTGTGTGTGTGTTTGTGTCTGTGTGTGTGTCTGTGTTTAATAAGTATCCGCCTTTGGGTATAGAATTCATAGCATATTCCCTGACGCCAAACAATCCTTCAACGTTTGTCCATTTTCACTGGGCAGGTCGGCGATGATTCTGTAATATTTCTTTTTCAAACTGATGGATCCATGCCGCCGCATTCGTAAGGGTGATATATTGGTTCAGAATAATGGTAATGAGAGATGATAATGAGAACACTTTAGTTCATTTATTTTATACCAGAACAGTTCCGTTCCCACCACGTAAAGGCTATGTCACTGTTGTATGAAATTCCATGAGTCAAATCGACCCTCCATTTGAACTACACCTGGCTGTCATTTAAACTGATAGGGTAAGAGATCTTTGCCTTGCTAAAAAAAAAAAAAAAAAAAAAAAAAAAAAAAAAAGGTGTTCTGCATTTGTAATATGTCTAATGGAGGTCAGAGGAAAATGCTCTCATGGCGCTGATATTTTTTCTCCGGCTCTAATCCAACTCCAGATCTAAGAAAAATTCAAAATGACCATCACTTTATTTCCTCCCACACGGTGATGTTGTCAGAGTTTATTTTTGCTTCCACCATGCAAGGGACTTCTTCAGCAACAAGGAACACTCAGTGAGTGCAATATCCACACCCACCAATTGGTCTGAGGACCAAACATTTGAATTTGCTTTGTGACCTTGACCTTCAACTGATTCATTTCAAATTCGAATTACTTGATTTTTGCCTCACCTCTAAACGATCCATCAAGTTTGGTTCAGATCGGATTGAAAAGTTTGACTAAACCCTAGACCCTGATATTTTATCTTTCCTGATGATCTTGAAATTTGATTGCTTGTTCTCAGAATTGATCCCCTTTACCCAAGCCTTACCCTAAACCTTTCCACAAGTTGTTGCTTAGATTGGAGAGAAACTGTTTTTAAACTGACCTTGTCAAGTGACCTTTGCCTTTGACCTATTGTTCTAATGACAAGTTAACCCCTTGGTCGATCCCTAACTCTAAGTTCGTCCAATACAGATAACATTTGGTAGTTATTTTGTTCATACACGAAGCACGGGCTGAGCTTTACCTTTACCCCGTGACCTTGACCTTTGAATGATTGTTCTCAAAACTGAATCTCCTAGTTCTTGCTTAGCCCTAAACCTTCGTCATTTAATATGACTTTAGTAGGTTCAACTTTGATCTAGCTTTTTTATATTGACCCCTGGGATATTGTCAGTCCTTTGGCTGACCCTCAGTCATTCAAACAGGTTTAGTTAAAATTGGTTTAACACTTTTATGTACTTTACACACACACACATACACACACACACACACACACACACACACACACACACACACACACACACACACACACACATACACACACAAACAAGTAAACAAACATGCACACACACACACACACACACACACACACACACAAACACGCACACACACATATACACACACACAAGCAAACATGCATACACACACACAAACAAACAAGTAAACAAATATGCACACACATACACACAAACAGACAAACACGCACACACACACACACACACACACACACACACACACACACACACACACACACACACACACACACACACACACACACACACACACACACACACACACACACACACACACACACACACACATATGCGCGCGCGCGCGCTTTTGAGCGCCGAGAAAATGCATACCATAATAGGCCTACCCACTCTTGATTGGGAGTGTGGGTATAATCAATGGGATCAGTGAAAGTGAAATCTGACATATTCGTTATCATAATAAACAAGAAGCGGTTCCAAGGCACAGCCAACCCGTCCGCGGCAGTCATTTACGTGCTGACGTATAAACATAACAGGATATCTAGTCAAAGATGCCATATAGCAAATTTGAAGTAAATCGGTTGAAAATTTTTGATTTTATGCCCATTTGAAATTTTAGGCCCGACCCACCTGACATTGACCCCCCTACCGCTAACTGGGGGGTGACCCCCTGATGTAATGATACATGTTATGGGATGCAGATTTGAAAGATGCACCTTTAGGTTTTGGTTTCATTTTGATATGACAAATTTGAAAGGAGTTTGGCGATTTTTTTTTTTTTTACATTTTTCTTTTACATTTTTATGACCTAAAACCTGGGCCTTGGCACAATTTGGCCCAGAATTTAATCAGGTGATCAGAGGGTCATAGCCCATCATTCTTGTAATTTTAGCCAAAATCGCACTAGTAGTTTTCGCGTAATGTTGCCAACAGACAGATGGGCAGACAAAGAAACAGACAGACAAACAGAGTGAGAACAACACCCGTCCACGAGCCCCTCCGGGGCGGGGACGCGAAATTGGTGTGCTTGTTGAAAGACTAACACTAAAAGACGTAACTGCACTGAAAAGCTAGCCTATAGTGTGAATTTGTGATTGTCATGTGAATGACTCCAGCATTGAAAGAAGGTTTTACACACCCCTGCTTTCGTACAAAGACAAAAGCCGTGTCGCGAAATTTGATGAAAATATCTGCTGAAAGACAATAGTTTTGGTGTTATCTGCTTTGTGTCAAACGGACGGTTGGTTGCACTGACTTGAACTGCCATTTGCATCAGGTGACCGGCCTGTGGATTCCAGCATATTTTTGTAACTAAACGAAACCTATCTGCATATTAAGTCTTTCTGACTGCTGTTTATATTTAGTATATATAAAGCGTTCCACAGTTTTTCATTTTTATTACAACGATTGCAACGTTTTAATTCAGTTAGCTAATTGTTCGGAAGTCAGTTTTCAATCTTTGTTAACCGTAAATTAGCTAATCAAGTTGATGATTATGACCTGTAACTGACATCATTAAACACTGTTGTAAAACAAGACTGACTATGGTATTCAGCACATGAGAACAGAGTTACTGTATTATGATAATCGATTATATATGTCTCTCTCTCTCTCTCTCTCTCTCTCTCTCTCTCTCTCTCTCTCTCTCTCTCTCTCTCTATATATATATATATATATATATATATATATATATACATTATTGTGGTAGGTGGGGACGCTCACCATCCACTCATTTAATGTAGTGCTGATGTTGGGTGTCTGCCCTTTCCTCTCCTCCATCCTTCTTTCCTTCCATTCTCTTCTGTCTTCCTTTCCTTCATTCTTTTCTTGTCCTTCTGCCTACAGGTAACTTTACACTCTCTCTTGTCTTTCTTTCCTTCATTCTTTCCTCTTCCTTCTGCCTGAGAGTGACTCTACACTGGGTGACAAGCCAAATGGTTTCCTGTACACCAGGAAACCATTTACTACGTTGGGTGGTAACCATATAACCAAATTTTGGCGCCTGGTGGTTTAGTGGGTAATTATTGCGCTCCAGTCGGATTGAGCCGGTGAGGGTTTATATCCAAGGGGTGATTGGGGTTGATTGCTCATGTAATGCCACTCAGGGATGAGTGAGGCTGGTCACTCTCATCTTAAATGTCGGGACCAACTGCCTAGCCCCGGGCTCCTACGCTCCTCATGGGGCAACGTAGGATTGGATGATGGATATATATATATATATATATATATATATATATATATATATATATATATATATATATATATATATATATATGGCTGGAGACGTGGTATCGCAGACGAGTTAGAACGCATAAACAGACGACCGAAGTCTACGCACTATTCGTGTGCTTCACTGTAGGTGCAGTTCGTCTCGTACAGCGTAAACACTGCTTGCAGGTGCTGCTTCCATCGCTGTGATTATTTTCTGGTCCTATAGTGGTTTGGTAACACGAGGACGACCTGAACGATGATGGTACTCCGTTGTGCCTTCCTCCTGAATTCATCCAATCTACCTTCTTGTGGTTATGCTTGTACCAAAATTATTTTTGCACTGTCCGCTTGGGATTCGCTTTCCGTAAATAAAGGAGATCATGCCACCCCTCATCTCCCCAATAGTTGGATGCATGTTGTTTTCCCTCTCCATATCAAGGTATAGTAGGTCTGTTTGACGTTTTGTGTTAAGGTGTAAGATGAAAATATCCAGGTGATCATCGCCTAACCGTTAGCATTTCGTCTCTCATACGAAATTCTGAGTCAGTAATCCAGCGCTAATGGTCCTCTTTTTAATGACCAATTCAAACGTAATCATTTCCCCTACTACCTTCTATCTTAGTGGAATACAGCCATATTATGGCTTGATGCTATATCATCATTATTCCTTCCTTGCTTAACTAGCAATTATGAAAGTTACTCAGTTTTCTGAGTATATGGTTGGGAACTTAAGATCGCATCAGTAAATTTCGAAAGCAAGCACTTAGAGTCCCGTAATTTAACATTATTTAATGCTGAGTTCCTTTACAGACCAAAGGTTGTTGCTGCATGCAAGGATATCGCCAAGTAACTTGTTTTTGTGATTTCAGATATGAATCTGAATATTCAATACCCTGATTACGGCTATCCTCCCAATTTCAGACTAATTACGAGTACATAATTATGTGCTGCTAATTTATCCCATACCTCTGACTACCTTACTTCCAAAATGGAACATACTCATTTCATTGCTCTCGTCTCTGAAATCCTCATTAAATACTCTGAGTCTGGTAAGAGGCGGTGACAACCATCGACTTTCCTGCCTTGCGTCTACTTGGCTGGGCGCCACCGAGCAATGTGCCAGAGGACAGCAGCGTGTGCTACCGGTTCCCGCTCGCCGAGCAAAGAGAGCGAAAACTTGCGGTGGATCGGTCACTGTGCTCCCGTGATTGTAACAAAGAAGTTGGCATCCACTTCAAGAGTGCCAACTGTGGGCTTCTTGTCGCAGGTCCAGAGGTGAAACTTTAAAGTAACTGTGGTAAATAATTAATCATTATAGAATACATAGATACTATAGCGTAAATATGGTATATAAAATCACTGCATGCTGTGACTATCTCCTTGACGTACCGTACTTTCTGACCGGGGTCGGACTTCTTGGTTGTGGTTATCCCACTTCGTCTCTCTCCAACACTGCGTATTTGTTTGCAGAAGCACCCACAGCACCCACGACATCTAATAATGGATTGTCAGTGATTTTCTCATTTAGTGTATGCAAAGTAGCCATTTTCACTATTTTGTTTGGTCTCCCATCTGCTCATCCAACGTCTGCTTGGGCGAGCAATTTTTCGATCACTCTGAAGCGCGCGGTATTGACCAAGCAGACACCAAGCTGATGTAGTGCTGCCTTCAGGTTGCTTTGCACTAGCTAAGAGGAAAATGGTTCCTTGTAGCTCATGAAAACATTTACTATGCTGAGTGGTAAATGTATAACCACGTGGACGCTTGATGGCTTAGTGGGTTAAGGCGTTCCAACCGGATGTGCCCAAGTGAGGATTCCATCCGAGCTGTGGGTATAACTTACTGCTCATAGCACACTGATGAGAGCTGAGCAACTGGTCACTCTCGCCTTAACTATTTGGGCTAAGTAACCTAGCCCAAGGCCTCGACGCTCGTGGTGGGGCAGAAAAAGATAGAGTGAATGATAATCTGTTCATCACCACATTTGACTCTCCTCTCTTTTCGTTGATCCACCTGTAATGAACAAACCTGAAGCATATTCACTGCTGAAGAAATGTATATAAGATTACAGTGCTTCTTTTGCTCAGTGAGAAATTTACGAGTATACTACAAGAGTAGCTGTGTGTGTGTGTGTGTGTGTGTGTGTGAACTTGCAAGTCATTATACTCGTAGTCCAAACTTGGTTGCCGGGTGGGTAGGTTGTTGGATGCTAAGTCTAGTAATACCAAGCCAGTTCACTTTCCCTCAGTGCGTAGGGAGGCGTGGCTTGTGTGTGACGTCAGTCAGATTAAGTAATGGAAAATGTATAAAAGGGCAGACTCAAATTAAACATTTTCCACTATAAGATTATTAAATAATAAACGCCCATACTTCCCTGTCACCACCTTGCAGGTGAATAACACCACCTATGACGAACCCGTGGACGTTGCTAACATCCTCGCCAAGAGTTTTTCTCATGTAAGTAGCTCAGCCAATTATGACCCGCGTTTCCAACATCATAAACGCACAGCTGAGCTACAGATACGAGTATTAGACTTTGCCACAGAAGACGTAGACTCCCCGTACAACCAAGAGTTTACGCTAGATGAACTGCTCCTTGCCCTTAAATCCTGTAAAGACACCAGCTCTGGACCAGACACCATCACGTACGGTATGATCCAGCATCTTCATCAGGACAACCTGATTAAGATGTTAGCATTGTACAATGAGATTAAATTTTGCGCGTCTCGAACGTTCCCAAACTCATGGCACTTTGCGCACGTCATACCGATACCCAAAGAGGCTGGTCGTCTTATGAATCCCACTTCATTTCGTCCTATTGTGTTGACTTCTTGTCTATGTAAGGTCATGGAACGTATGGTTAACAATAGGCTTCTTTTTGTTTTAGAGTCGAAGAATTTGTTAAATGATCAACAATGTGGCTACCGTAAATACAGTAGTTCACTAGATCATTTAATGAATTTGGAGCATTGTATTGCACAGGCATTTGCCAACAAAGAATTCATGATAGGGGTGTTCTTGGACATCCATAAAGCCTATGACATGACCTGGCGACACGGTATACTAATGAAGCTCTACGCTTATGGTTTAAGAGGAAATTTGCCTGTTTTTATTTCAAATTTCTTAAGGGACAGAACTTTCTCTGTCAAATTGCCCCGTAACGTAACATCGGATATATTTATCCAGGAAAACGGGGTGCCACAGGGAAGTGTGCTTAGTCCTACTTTATTTAGTATTATGATCAATGATATTCTGTCATCAGCTCCCATCCCGAGGAATCTTAAA
The DNA here is from genome assembly GCF_032717465.1 of Coenobita brevimanus. Lineage (NCBI taxonomy): Eukaryota > Metazoa > Arthropoda > Malacostraca > Decapoda > Coenobitidae > Coenobita > Coenobita brevimanus. Next base: position 21,846,668 of record NC_137048.1, read on the forward strand.
TACTCACTCTACGCTGACGATTGTGCAGTATGGCACTCTTCCTGTAATGCACAATTTTCGGCTGGGCAGATTCAAGCAGCCCTTGACTCCCTCCACCAATGGGCCTTGCAGTGGGGATTTAAGTTTTCAGTCCATAAGTGTGCCGCTATAGTCTTCACCAATCGTAACGTACCTAATTTGTGCTTAACTTTGGATAATTAGGCGGTACCTTTTCAAAATTCTGTAAAATTTTTAGGAATACATTTTGATCGAAGAATGAATTTTAAACTTCACGTTAGTACTTTGCTTGCTCGTTGTGATAAACCATTAAATGTCCTCAAGTACCTAGCAGGTACTACCTGGGGTTCCGACAGAAAATCTTTATTAATTGTGTATAAGTCCATTATTCGATCGAAGCTAGACTATGGCGCACAGGTGTATGGCTCGGCATCCGATGCCACGCTGAAAGGATTGGATGTGCTACAGAATAAATGTTTGCGAATGTGTCTTGGAGCCGTCCGGTGTACCCGTATGGCTCATATGGAAGTGGAGGCGAATGTGCCTCCCCTCCGTATTCGCCGTGACCACCTGGCCTTGTCCTATAGTGTAAGGACATTTAGGAAAAGTAATATCGGCAATGTGGCCTGTACCCCCCTGCGTCAATACCACCACCTTCTGCGGGGGGTGCGTCGGCCACTTGCCGTTCACCTTCACTTACTGACTCAGGAGCTTGGTGTGGACCCCAGTGACTGTGACAAGTTGGTGTTAAAAAATATAGCGCCTTGGGAGCCACCTGCCTTTACTGTTGATGTTACATGGCTCCCAGCACCAAAGGCTAAGGCGCCGGAGGCGGAGGTCCACCACTTGTTTCGTAACATCATCATTCGTCACTTGGGGTCCCACCACTTGTACACCGACGGCTCCAAGTCGAGTGAATGTGTGGGTGCAAGTGTGTGGTCGACTGAATGTGCCCTCAGGTATCGGTTGCCGACTCATAAATCTGTGTTTACCTCAGAACTTTTTGCTATTGACAAAGCCATAGACTATGCTCTCAATTCTAGGCATGACTCATTTGTCATATTTTCAGATTCAAAATCAGCCCTTCAGGCAATTGCATCTTGTACTACGGACTCTCATGAGATCCAGGGCCGCATCGTTAATAAGTTGCATTCATGCAACAAGTCATTCACGCTGATCTGGGTGCCTGGTCATTGTCGTATCTACGGTAATGAGCAGGCTGACTTACTTGCAAAGTCGGCTGTAGAGCTCGAGGAGACTTGGGACGTTCCTCGTGATCTACGGTCGAGTCTTTCTCTCGGAAAGAAATCAATAAATCTTCTGTGGCAAGGTCAGTGGACCAGACTAAATATTCCAACCTGTAAGCTGTACCTGGGCGACTGGGACACCGCCAACCGCCCCAGTCGCCTGGAAGAAAAAGTGTTGGCACGATTACGGCTTAATGCCACCGTTTTAACACATATGAAACCTTATATGGAAAGATGCTTCCCACTGCACTGTGACATCTGTGATGCGGTGTTATCTATCAGTCATATCATCCTGCGCTGTCGGCGATTTATTCGTGAACGTGCTTCACTTATAAATTACTGCGGGGCAGCAGACGTCCCCTTCACCCTTTCCACCATCCTGGGTGATGGGGACATTGTTATGACTGATAAATTGATGGCTTTCTTGAGAGAGACCGGACTGATCAGAGTGATGTGACTTTTTTACTGTGTGGTTATGGTTTTTATCAACGGTAAATATGTATATATTGTAATATTAATTAGGGTTGACAGTTGACATATTTGAAATAGTTCCTCCTCCCACTGATCTATTTCTAATATAGATATCCCTTACATTAAACCTCGTTCCTCGACTAACAGTCACCAGCTGATGAGTGCAAGTGTGCAATATAGAAAGGTATTGGGCACTCGCAGTCGATGGTGGTCTGCTGGCCGAAGTTCTTCACTTTTTGTACAAATTATGTAAATACATTATACCATCTTGCTTAAGTTATTCTAATTAGGGCTGACAGCTGACGTATATGGAAATGTTCCTGACTCGTCTGGTTCCCTTTCATATATTGATGTCTCCTATATTAGGTTGTGCCTCGACTGACAGGCACCAGGTGATGAGTGCAGGTATGTAATGTAGAATGGCATTACATATCTGCAGTCGATGGTGATCTCTTGGTCGAGGCTTTTTTACCATTAGTGTAGGTCTAGTTATTTGTCTCTTAGAATTTAGTATAGGTTAGCGATTTGTCTGTTAGGTGATTAGTTTTAGGGTCTTTACATTAGACATTTTAGTTTATAAGTAATATAAGGTTAAAAAAAATTAAACAAATGAAAAAATAATAAAAATAAAATTACAAAAAATAATAAAATAAAAATTATTATATATATATATATATATATATATATATATATATATATATATATGTACGTGTGCATGAAAGTGTGTATGTTCATATGCATGGATGTGTGCATGTATGTATGTATATATATATGTTCATATATATATGTATATATGTGTGTATGTTCATATGCATGGATGTGTGCATGTATGTATGTATATATATATGTTCATATATATATGTATATATGTGTAAATGTATATACATGTATATATTTTACCTTAATGACCAGGGGCTCCGGCCTCAATGGTCGATAGGCAAAAAAATAAATAAAAATAAATAAACATTTATAATAAGGAAAAACGAAGAAGGGGAAGAACTGTGGACTCGTTTAACTGTATAGCATTGCAGTAGGTTCCCTCACATCCCTACGCCTTCCTTCACACATTTCAGTCCCTTCCCTCACTTCGGACTGAAAATGTGTCATGACCTGGAGAGTGCAGCATACATCCACTCACCACCACGGTCAGGCGTCAACTGAACTTCGATTTCGTGCAAGCTGACGTCACTCCGATGCTCCGCCCCCTGCGCCAGCTTGGTCCCGTTTTAGATGGAAGTGATCCGACTTGGTATTAGTAGACTTAGGTTGGATGGATGAGTAGGGTGGCTTTGTGAGCAGGTGGGTGGCTAGACAAGCAGGGTGGGTGGGCAGGGTAAGTGGTTGAAATAGGTCCATGCGATAAATTGGTCCATGGTCAGAATAGGTCTGTTTCGGAGATTGGTCCACTTTGACATACATCCTTGGGGGAAATGGGCCCAAGTGTAAATGCTGATTGTGGGAATATGTCTGTGGAGGAAGTAGGTAAATGGGAAAAATTATTCACATGTTGTGATTTAGTTGCTATGTAAAGTTCATGGGGGAAACAGGTCCATAGAGAAAATAAGGCCATAGAGAAAATAGGTCCTTGGGGGAAATGGGTCCATGGAGGAAAATTAGTCTTAGGGAAACATAGGTCATTCGTGGGGAAAATGTCGTGAAAAAGATCCTTTCGAAAATAATTCCAAGGGGAAAAAATGTCGAAGAGAAAAAATGGCCCAGGAGGAAAAAGGGTTCAAGGAGAAAAGGGTTCAAGGAGAAAATTGATTTAAGGGTAAAAATGGTCCAAGGGAAACAAGTCCAAGGAGACAAAAGGTAGAAGAGGATAAACCATAAAAGAGGATAAGAGGTTCAAGGGGATAAAAGGTCTAAGGAAATAAACGGTCCAAGGGGGAAAACGGTTCAAAAGGGAAAATGGTTCAAGGGGGAGAATGGTAGAAGGGGAAAAACGATCCAAGGGAAAAAGGAAAAAGGATCTAAAGGGAAAATGGGGCCAAGGGGAAACAAGTCGAAGATGAAAAAAGGTCAATGGTGGAAGAGGTCCATGGAGAAAAAAGGTCCTTGGAAAACATATCAATAAGATAAAAGATCCAAGGGTGAATAGGACTATTGGGGAAAATAGGACCAAGGGGGAAAAAAGGACCATGGTGAATGAAGGTAGCCTACCTGGTGAATCTCAGGTTCATGGTGAAAAATGGGTATCATGAAAAAAATTGGGTAAAACGAAAGAATGGGACTCTAGGTTAATAAAAGTCCAAAGAAGAAAGTAAATTAATGTATAAAATAAACGTATGGGGAAAATTAGTCAATAGGTAAACTGATTCCATGGAGAAAATAGGTCCATGGGAAGATCAGTTAAAGGTGGGAAATAATTCCATTGGATATATATATATATATATATATATATATATATATATATATATATATATATATATATATATATATATATATATATATATATATATATATATATATATATATATAAACACACACACACACACACACACACAGGCAGATAGTGAGTGACAAACAGAGAGTGGTGGAGCAACAAGGTACACGCATTATACTCAGCTGCAAATTTTTTTTTTTTTTTCATTCACAGGTCTCACATGCTTATATTCGTTTATGTTAAGAAAAATAAAGATGACAATAAAATCATTGTTCGGAATAGTAATTTAAACTCTTTAGCATTTAGTCATCATTATTATTTTTACTGCTACCATGTGGAGGGGGGGGGGAGAGGGAGGGGGAGGCTGAGGATGAGATGGAGGGATGAAGTGGAGGTATATGAGAGAAAGGGGTGTGAGCTGCGAGCAGGGCAGTGAAGTGTCGTTGGGAAGGCGACATGGAGGCGATTTGTCTGTGACCATCCCTTACGGGAGTGTTCTGGTGTCAACATCTTTTTCCATATGAAGTTGTAGTATCATACATTTTACATAATAATTTTTAAAGCTGTTTAGTCATAATTAACAGTGTGTAATGAAGTGTGAATGATGAACAACCAAATATCATTTCGCTGTTAGCTGTGGTATAGAAGAAGGTGGATTGGCAGACCACAAGTGCCACCCTGTTTCAATTATAAAAAGAAGGTTAGGAGAAGTGAAAAGATATATGAATAGTGCGTAAGTGTAAAGTCCTGGGGAACCATTTATTATGTTGGTATATGTGAATGTACTTAATACCATTTAATAGAGGTGTATAATGTGCTAGTAGAGTTGTCATTTATATCTACTTTTTGCATAAGCCCAGAGTAATGCACGACACCTCACTTTTTAGCTGACCTAAGCACCGCGCCCTAGTCGGCACGGTGAGCGTACAGCGTCAGAACCCGCTTTACAGTTTTAAAGGGAGGGTGAATCGCTCTTACATATCTCTCGGGTCGCAGTTATATCATTCTGTACCCAATAAAGAGAGATTTAATCTGCTCATTTCTGTCACCTTACGCTACCACTTAATAACAGACCAGCTTCCACCTTCTCGTGGCAGAGGACCTTTGGTGGGAAGTGTCGGACAGTGACTGCGAGTAGCTGACGTGTACTACAGACAGTGTCGTCGATCCAACACGGTGGTCTAGTTATACTATACGGCGGAACACATTTATTGGTGCTAGCGGTGGTACGATATTTAGTGCTAGCCGTGTACCGATACATTAAATTGGTGTTCAGTGCTGGGATACGATACGTGCTAAAGGGATTTATGCTGTGAACCAGTAACCCTTGCAATCGCTCGTTCCTGAAGGTGAAACAGAAAATCTTACTCTACTGTGGTAAGGGGACTAATTACCAGTGAGTTAAGTGGAGCAGATAAACTGGAGTGGTGCATATTAATTCCTCCCATTATTCTGCCAGTGCGAGGTTCCTATCTTAAGCACAAACTGGCAGTTATCTCGTCCTGTGGTGTGCGAGATATCTCCATCTTCAAACGCAAACTGGCAAGAATCTCGCTCTCGTGTGCGAGAGGCGAGATAAGGGGAGTTCAAGCCAGTGCGGTGAGGAGTGGGTCAGCTAGCGACTCCTAGCAACTCCAGAGACGGGCACGGCCGACACGAGCCGAGAGGGGGAAAGCCGAGAGCGGCCGAGAGGTGCCACGATTGTGTGTGGTGCGTTGTGGCATCTGCCTGGCGTGGTGAAGGGCGACCAGTCGCTTGCTAACTCCCACAGCGAGCGGGGTGCTGCATATGGTTCGAGGAGTCTGGTGGAGTGTGGAACGTGGAATGTGGAACATCATCCTGGACTTTCATATCTAGGTAGCGTCCTTGCATAGTAATCCACACACACACACACACTTGAATCAACACACGTTAGTTAGTTGATGAGTGGAAATAAAGGTTTCTCAGAATTCCCTTGAAATAAATATACTTTCTGTAATTTTTGTGTCCCGTTCTCTGTCACTTACCATAACTATCCTTTTTATGTCGGTTTATCTTCTTGTAACTGGGAGGGGATTACTGACAAGGTTGGATGGATACAGTGAGAAAGTGGGGACGTAGAATTAGGGGAAACAGAGACCAGGAAATCCCACTAGACTCAGAATTTTATGAGTGGGCTGAAACATCAAATAAAAGTGCTCAGACATATAGAATGAGTGAAGGACATATTGAGGATCAAGGTGATGAGGATATTTCTGAAGGACAGGATGAGGATTTGAACGTTTTGCATTTGCGTTCTGGTCATACTTATTCAACAGTCCCAGAGCAATCAGTTAGATCCAAAATGGCCACTAGTCTTGCTAGTGAGGGTAATCCTAGTGAGGAGACTGTGGAAGTTGAGACTACAACAGTACCTTTGGTCACTCAGGATATGCAAAATCCAGTCATTAGTGATAGTACTACAGCCACTCATACCTGTGCATACTTCTGATGTTTTCAGTACACCACAAGGTTTTGGACAGAATTTATTTTCTGTTCCTTATTCAAATGCATGGGGCATGAATACTAATTTTGGCATGCAAACCCAGAATCCTAATCAATGGGGCATGAATACTCATATTGGCATGCAAACCCAGGGCCCTTGTCCAAATACCTGGGGCATGACTAACAACATGGGCGTGCAAAGTCAGACTAACCCTCCTCCTTTGTGGCAGATACCTGTACCTAATCTGGCTACTGATATAGTGCAGCAGCATCCTAACTGTACTGAAAGTCAGGCTTTGGCGAAGGCAGGCATATGCTATGCAGAAGCTAGCAAAGCCTTGCAAACTTCGGGCTGGAGAGATACAGCTACTAGTTCTCCACAGCAAAGGACCAAGGCTGTTAAGCCAGAGGTGAAAAGATGGTATGTCATACATGGGCATTGTCCTCATGAAACGGACTGTTGCCCCTTTGTCACTGAAAAGAGGAAGAAACTAGGGAACCCAGCTAGTTCGGGGGAAGCTCAGGGCCGCGCGCAAAAGTAATTAAAATAGTACAATCCACCGATGCGTGTGTGGCAGCTAGTACTAAGGTGGACTTATTATCTATTCCTTGGATCATAGGGAAAGGTCAAGTGTCCCTGATTGTAGATACAGGGGCATGTACAAACATTATTTCTAGTAAAGCGTCGGAAAGACTTAAAAGTGAAATGCCTCTAACAAACTGGACATTATCACCACCAGATGTAATGTTGACAGGTGTGACAGGGAGTAGAATGAAGATTGTAAGCCAGGTGCCGTTGACATTGAGGGCAGATAAACGATCTCCTGTGTTACGTGCTACGTTTTGTGGCTGAGGATTTTCCTCTGCCAGCTGATGGGCTGTTAGGCTTTGAAACCATGGAGGAGTATGATATAGTAATACACCCTCAAAGACATTCCATTTCCTTTAATGGGAAAGAGTTTGTAGGCCTTAATCCCTCAGCAACAAGAACTGGAACTGGCATCCAATCAGGAGCCGTCCAACCAGTTGTGACCCCGACAAGTGAAGCGTCAAGGGAGTCCCCGGATGCACACGAAGCGGAGGGTATGGACTGGAAGAAAGTCAGGGCTATAGTGAGTGGTAATCACCACTTACCCGTCGAACTGTCTGTAAAATTCCTGTCCGAGTACCTGACGTGTCAGTGGGAACTGATGTAGCATGCTTAACTGAGACTGTAAAACATAAGGCATTGTCGCTGGAATCGACTCTGACTAGCGTTGGCCAAGACCAGAAGACGCCCCTCTTCATCGCAAATATGAGTGGTGGCGCAGTTAAGCTCAGAGATGGTTGTTATATAGGCGACTTGATGTGCTATGGTGCCCCCATAAAGGAAGTCGACAACGTGCCGGTGATCTCTCCTGTAGTTACATCTCAAGCAACGACTCAGTCGGAACCCGTACGTCTGGCTAAGGAAAAACAGCTGGAGCAATACGTGAAGGTCATGGATAATGTAGACCATAAAACACGACTCCTAGCCCTCCTTAGAGAATTTTCCGACGTAGTAGCACTTCCAGGAGAAGCGCTGGGTAGGACGGATAGGGTGAAGCATCATATTGGTTTGTGCCCTGGTACAAATCCAATTTATGTGCCTGCATACCGTCTACCGCACAGCCAAAGGGAAGCAGTGGATGAGGAAGTTGAAAGGATGCTGCGTGATGACGTTATCCAGCCTTCCTCCTCGCCTTGGAATGCACCACTCTTTCTAGTGCCTAAGAAGGACGGTGGTGTGAGACCTGTTGTGGATTTTCGGCAAGTGAACAAGGTAACAGTACCGGATCGTTACCCGATTCCGCATCTGCGAGACTTACTTCAATCATTAGGTAAGGGAAATACTGTGTTTACTTGTCTGGATCTAGCGTCAGGGTATTGGCAGGTGGAGCTGACCGAAGAGTCGCGTCCCATTACTGCTTTTAGCACTCACCGTGGGCACTTTGAATTTCTCCGGATGCCTTTTGGACTGAGTAATGCTCCTTTAACATTCCAGCGGATGATAAACCAATTGTTTGGCGAGATGTTAGGGCAAGACGTCTTAGCGTATCTAGATGACCTAATCATCGTGAGTAACAATGTTAACAGCCATTTTAACAAGTTAAAACGAGTGATGGAAACCTTGAGATCCGCAGGTCTGAAAATTAAACTATCCAAGTGTGAATTTCTGAAATCCAGTATTAGATTTTTAGGACACCTAGTTGATGGTAATGGCATCAAGACTGTGTCGGACAAGGTAAGGCCAATGTTAAATTTTCCTACACCACAGAACAAGGATCAGATAAGATCGTTCCTAGGCCTCACTGGCTTTTATAGGAGTTTTGTCCACAGGTATGCCATCATAGCATCACCTTTAACAACGCTACTTAAGAAGGACGCTGCATGGAAATGGGGACCCTCGGAAGAGAAAAGCTTCAACGAGCTCAAGCAAGCCATGTCAGGAGCACCCGTATTAGCGTTTCCTGATTATACTCAACCTTTCTATCTGTGCACGGACGCCTCAGGTCTGGGTCTGGGAGCGGTGTTACAGCAGAAGGATGAGCAAGGAAAGACACATACCATAGCGTATGCTAGTAGGGCATTAAGACCCCCAGAGAAGAACTATTCGACGACACATTTGGAGACATTAGCAGTCGTGTGGGCGTTAGGACATTTCCGGGATATTATCTTTGCCTACCGGATAATTGTTTTAACTGACCATGCACCCATACGTGACTTGTTTAAAGGAAAAAACTTGCACGGTAAGGTTGCACGTTGGTTTGGCAAAGTAATGGAGTTTGATCCAGAGGTCAGATATTTACCAGGCCGTCAAAATGTTGTGGCCGACGCGTTGAGTAGAAACATTGCTGCTACCATAGCCGAGGATGTTGCTCTTGCTGAGTATTCCTCAGACACGGTAAAAGCGGAACAACGTAATGATGCGATGTGGTCTCAAGTCATCTATGCCTTGGAGTCTGGCGACGAGACTTGTCTACCTGAACTCCCAGTACCAATGACTCACTTCCATCTTCAACAGGGTCTTTTGTACAAGCAACCCCCAGGGAAGGACACTGCATATCAGTTGGTTGTTCCTGCTACCTTACAGCAAGCCGTGCTACAGTTAGTTCATGACGTACCTCAAGCAGGTCATCCCGGTCGCGATAGATGCATACGTGAGGCGAGAAAGAAATACTATTGGCCGACCATGAGGAAGGACATAGAAGCCCATGTCAGTCAATGTGTCAAATGCGCGGAAATACGAGGAACGACGGGACTTCCGACTCCCATCTTAGAGTATCCTCTACCGGAAAAACCCTGGGATACAGTCTCCATTGATCTCTTAGCGTTGCTGAGAAGTCGTCAAGGTTCAAGTTATGTACTGGTGGCAGTGGACCATTTCTCACGATTCACTGTTTTAGCACCTTTACTGACGAAAACTTCAGAGGAGGTGGCGCACGCTTTTGTGACTTCAGTGATTTGTCCATACTCTACACCTAAGGTATTGCTCAGCGATAATGGCAGTGAATTTCGTAACCAGGTTTTACAAGAAATCTGTCGTATGTATGGAGTAAAGCAAGTTTTTGTAACGCCTTACAGTCCTAAGAGCAATGGCCTGGTGGAGAGAACAAACAGGAAGATACTGGAAGTCTTGAGACCAGTTATAACCTCAAATCAGGAGGATAACTGGGAAGACTGGTTACCACATGTAGCGGCGACCATCAACTCCTCAGAATTCTTCATCAACTGGGAAGTCTCCTCATTATATCCTTTATGGAGAAGAGAAAGTGTTCCCCTACGATTTGTTGGCTGGACCTCCTACTCCAGTATACAACGAAGAAGACTACACAAAGGTACAGTTGTTGAAATTCCAACGTATACACAGTGAAGTACGGAAAAGATTAAAAGCCTCAAGAGCGGAGATGATGGCGAAACAACACAAAGGTAGTCAAGAAAAGACGTTACAGGCAGGCCAGAAGGTCATGATCCACAACCCTGAGAGAATTTCCAAGCTCAGACCTAAGTTCCGCGGACCATATACCGTTGTGGAACGAGTACGTGGAAATACTTATAGAATAAAGGATGAAGCTAATGGAACTCAGGAGGTAGTACATGCTGATAGGATCAAACTAGTAAGTCAAGAGCTAGGCCTAACTAACCCTGCGTCTGATGTGTTGTCCCCTCTGTCTTCGTCGCAACCTATGTCGTCGTCCGTACCTGTCCCTAACCAAGAGTATCGCAGCAAGCTACGATCCCACAACAAGAGTGATTAGGGGAGTATCTTCTCTTGCAGGAAAAAATGTGGCTGTGGCTCATACTCCTCGTGCGTTGCTTGGGGTGGACCTATGGAAAGACGTCGGACACGGACACGACTGCGTTAATGCCAGGAGCACTGAAGAGCCCACTTGGAGAAGTCGTGGTAGTGGAAGATGCAGTATGCGTCTACTATCCAATGGAAGGCTATCTCCAAACGCCAGATATTGTCAAGGAGGTCTCCAAGGGCTTGTCGAATCTCAGACAGCAACTATTGGAAGTGGGAAAGATGTTTAATCGAAACCCACGATTGACAAACTCTGACACTGAAGCTTTGGAACGAACCTTGCATGGAATTGTTGAGCTTCAGACTAGGCATATAGACAGGCTCACCGACAGGCTCACTAACTTGCATGTAGCTTTACCTAACGTACACTCTGATCTTTCCAAGCATGTCCATTCACGTACTAAGAGAGGACTTGTGGATTTTCTAGGAATCCTGTCTCAACAACTCTTTGGTACGGTATTAGATAAGGATGTAGTGCAATTGGGTAGACAGATGCATGACTTGACACTGGCCGCTAAAGCCAATAATAGATTAATTATGCATGTGTATAAACAGTTTGATGAGTTCACTAACAAAGCTAACGAGATAATTAGGACTACCAACCATCTAGTAGAGCTTGTGAACAACATCCAAATTAACCTACCAACCCTAGCTAACTTGGTGTTATTCGCTGAGTACTTACATGCTCTCGACGAGTCAACCACTGCTTTGGAGAAGCTAGCAACCAATATGGTGGACGGCTTAATCGATGCAAGTTTGAACAGGGTTAATGCTTTATTGCTGCCTACTAATATACTAACCAATGAACTTGATATAGCTATGTGGAAGCATGGACTTATGCCACTCTTTGATCTGAGTCAACTGGAATATTATTACCCATTGTTAGAGGCCCAGTTGACCCATGAAGGCATCCTGATTTTGATACCTATGAGAAATGCTGTAACATACCAGGCATGGCGGTTCATTTCCTTCCCTTTTGCTACTGCTAATAATACACTTGTTGTTATTGAAGGGGGTCCAGAGGTGCTAGTTGTCTCAGATGACAAGAAATATGTAGCAGAAACGAATGTGGATGAATTTGAGAAGTGCAAGGCCTCATTTCTTGATCTCCATGTATGTCCTGCTTTCCATTTTGTCTTCGTACCATTACAGCTAGAGGAGTGTAAGAGGGCCTTGTTGGACACAAATACTTCCTCTGCTCTGCAACGTTGCACCTTCCAACCCATTCAGTTGAAGTCAGTTTTCCATGCTCATATTCATGCAAAACAGTACTTTTACTTTCCTGAGACAGAGGATGTAACTGTGATTTGTGCCTCACAGAATCAATTCCTTACAGTAAAGGGGTACTATGTTGCACCTGATTTTTGTGAGTTACACAGTAAAGAGATAGCAGTTCTGCCTAGTAAGCATCATCTAGCTTTGACAGTGAACTTCTCATCCCAGTTACGACCCTTTTTACCTTCATTCAATGTTACTTCCTTGAATGTGAACAGGCTGTCTCATGTATTAAAGGAGCTTACCTTCCTCTCCCACCTGAACAGGACTGATTTAGAGCCTTATGTACTATCCTATCTTCCTTCATACCTTTCCCCTTCCTATTTTGGTCCTGGCGTTGGTCTTCTACTTATTGTGGTCTTGTCCTGTGTTTGTGGTTTAGGCTACTATTTAAGGAGCCAATTAAGGAACCCACTGATACCACGTGTCCGTACTCGAGGATTGCAAGTGGATGTTCCTGAATAGTTAGCTACCCTACACTCTGGTTAGGCTACACGGTAGTTAGGACAACAATGTCGACGAGGACGTGAATGGTGTGGCCGAGCGAATGTTCTGGTGTCAACATCTTTTTCCATATGAAGTTGTAGTATCATACATTTTACATAATAATTTTTAAAGCTGTTTAGTCATAATTAACAGTGTGTAATGAAGTGTGAATGATGAACAACCAAATATCAATTCGCTGTTAGCTGTGGTATAGAAGAAGGTGGATTGGCAGACCACAAGTGCCACCCTGTTTCAATTATAAAAAGAAGGTTAGGAGAAGTGAAAAGATATATGAATAGTGCGTAAGTGTAAAGTCCTGGGGAACCATTTATTATGTTGGTATATGTGAATGTACTTAATACCATTTAATAGAGGTGTATAATGTGCTAGTAGAGTTGTCATTTATATCTACTTTTTGCATAAGCCCAGAGTATATGTAAATGCACGGCACCTCAATTTTTAGCTGACCTAAGCACCGCGCCCTAGTCGGCACGGTGAGCGTACAGCGTCAGAACCCGCTTTACAGTTTTAAAGGGAGGGTGTATCGCTCTTACATATCTCTCGGGTCGCAGTTATATCATTCTGTACCCAATAAAGAGAGATTTAATCTGCTCATTTCTGTCACCTTACGCTACCACTTAATAACAGACCAGCTTCCACCTTCTCGTGGCAGAGGACCTTTGGTGGGAAGTGTCGGGCAGTGACGGCGAGTAGCTGACGTGTACTACAGACAGTGTCGTCGATCCAACACGGTGGTCTAGTTATACTATACAGCAGAACACATTTATTGGTGCTAGCGGTGGTACGATATTTAGTGCTAGCCATGTACCGATACAGGAGTAAGCGTCTGGCAATAGATAAATAAACTACTCCCAAATTATATTATTCAGCTTTTGCGAGCATCGAACTGGAGAAGCACTTTTATGAACACTAAATTGACGCCTTGCATTCATGAAAGTCTCAGTTGAGCTGAACGAAATTGTTCCGAGATAGCAAGAATAAAATACTCCTGACGGCATCGTGCAGCATGTGTGATGGGCTTAATATAACTGAAGGACGTATTCAGTACCAGCAGCTGTGTCCCTCCTCCCTTAATTACAGCTGTTGCGCAGTTCGTCCCTCTTTTTCTAGTGCGTGTATGTTTAAATCGCCCTTGTCTTTTTCTTCAGCGCTTGTTTTCTATATTTCACACAATTTGGTTGGGCTTCTTCGATTTCTACACACCCATATCGTCGCCGAGAAGCGGGTGTTACGCTTTTAGCGTCGTGCGTGTGTGTGTGTGTGTGTGTGTGTGTGTGTGTGTGTGTGTGTGTGTGTGTGTGTGTGTGTGTGTATGTGCTGAGTGTGTGTGTGGGTGTGGGTGTGTGTATTTGTGTGAAAGTATGAGTGTGTGAGTGTTTATGTATGTGTGTGTGTGTGTGTGTGTGTGTGTGTGTGTATGTCTGTGTGCGAACTTGCCATTCATTATACTGGTGGCCCATGCTCGTTGGCCGAGAGGGTAAGTTTTTGGATGGATGGCTAGGATGATTCTGTGAATGGGTGGGTGGATGGACAAGTATGGTGGATGGTCAGGGTAGGTGTTCAGGGGACATAGACGGACAGGGTTGATAGAGTAGGTGAAGTGGCTTTGTGGCTGCATGGTGTGGAGACTTGGCTTTGTGGGTGAACAGAAGGGTAGATGGATGGCTGACAAATGGTGATGGGCTTAATAAACTTGGTGATTGGGTAGGCAGATGTGTAGTTTGATGGATGGACTGAACATGACAGGTAGATCCTCAGGTGAATAGATCCATCGGATAGATAGCTTCATGGATATAATACGTCTATTTGGGAAAATAGGTCCACTTGGAAATACATCGTTGCGGAATATGGGCCCCAGAGGGCTTGGAGAGAATGTCAATGGAGGAAGCAGGTAAATAGAAATTAATATTTACATATGAGGATTTAGTTGTTATGTAAAGTTCATGGAGATAACAGGTCCATAGAAAAATAAGTCCATAGAGAAAATAAGTCCATAGAGAAAATAGGTCCATAGAGAAAATAGGTCCATAAAGAAAATAAGTCCTTGGGTGATAATGGGTCTGTGGGGTAAAATATTTCCAAGGGAAACATAGGCCATTGGAGGCAAAATGTAGTGAAAAGGGTCCTTTGGAATATGTCAGATGGGAAAAGAGACCAAGGGGAAAAATTGTTGATGGGCAAAAAAGGTCAAAGATGAAAAATGTCCATGAGCATAAGTGGCCAAAGGGAAAAGGTATCCACTGGGATAATGGGTCCAGGGATGATAATGGGTCTAAGGGGAAAAAAGGCCCAAGGGGAAATAGGTCCAAGGGGGACATAGGTTCAAGGGTAAAATAGGTCCATGGGGAAACAGGTCCACTGGGGAGAAAGCTCAAGGGGAATAAGTTTCAGTAGCGAATAGGTCCATGGAGGAAAACAGGACCAAGGGGGAAAATTGGACCATGGTAAATATAGGTAGCCTACATGGTGAGAAATAGGTTCCTGGTGAAAAACAGGTACATGAAGAAAATAGGACTATTGGGTAGTAGAGCCCATAATGATAGTAAATTCGTGGGAAAAATAGATGTCTGGGAAAAACTGGTCCATTCCATAGGGGAAAGCTCAGTAGGTCCATTGGGAAATAACTTGAAGTTGGGAAATATATATAATTAAAAAAGTAGATCCATGAGGGAAAATATGTCCCTGAGGGATCACGGGTCCATAGGATTAAAACAGGCCCATGGATGGCAAGGGAAATGACCACAGCAGGTGTAGTCAGTGCTGTGCTACTGGGTCTGTTATAGCAATACAATTTAGCTTCCAAGTAAAGAAGAAATGGCCTTGTCATGGCGCACTGCAGGGTGGCATATAGGGGAAGGCCTTGCAGATATACGAGGTATCATCGTAGATCGCATAGACCATGGGACTCCATACAGATATATAGGGCACTACCAAATATACCGAATAAGGTGTCACAAATATTACATCTCACCAGACTATGTGCCAAGGAGGTTGGATAATTTGCCACAGTCCTCCCAGCCAAACATGAATTCTACTGTTATTGATTTGACGGACATTCTTTTTGGGTCATCATCTACCAATGGTCCAACTGCACTGCCTCCTGTGTTTACGGGCAGTGTGCCACTGAAAGAGAGTAGGCACTGTCTCTACAAATCAGAGACAGGGACATTAAACAAACTAAAATCCATTAAGATCAATACAAACAAAAAAAGAAGCCTCACAGATTACAAAGTTGATATCTTACTGACTGAAATAGAAAACATTAGTTGTAGATCTGAGTGAGATCCAAAGAAAAGGAGAAAAAAGTAATTCACCTCCAAGACAGAAACCACCTATTTTACTACAGAGGAAGGCAAAACGAAAGAGTTAGTGGTGTAGGATTTGTAATTAACACAAATGTTGCAGACAACACTGTTAAAATCAGCAGTATATCTGACAGAGTGGCATGGATGGTAATTAGACAATGCAAATTATACACCCTGATAGTAATACAGGGATAAATGCTCCGACTTCTCAAAGCTCATTAGGTGAAGTAGAAACATTCAGTGATGACATCTCCCAGACTATGGCAGAAGAAAAGACCACATATTTTATACTCACGGGAGACTTCAATGCAAAAGTGGCGAAATCGAAAACTGGAGAAGCATGTATGAGAAAATTAGGGGTGTGATAAAAGAATAAAAGAGGACAAATGGCAGTAAATTTTGCTGAAACGTAAAACTTGAGAATTTTAATGTTATGTCCATGCCTCACATTGCCACATGCTCCAACAGCAAAAGTTCAGTATAGGGAGGACGTTGCCCAGTAAGCTGCTCTTCCTAGAGGTAGCCTTTCAGTGTAAAACAACACAGATCAGCATATGCACTGAATGTAAATAAGCTTCTCACATTCGTTGTCTTTATGTACCAAGTAATTACACGGTATTCTCGCCAGCTACGCCTCGCAGATATCACAAGTACCAGAGCTACACTAACTTCTTAAGGCCACAAGTCAAACTAAACTCAAACTCCTCTATTTTCTGCTCCATCCTTATATAATCTTGCATTATATTCGAATCTTCTAGTTTAATTACAACAAGTGCCAAAGCAGACATATCCAAAATATGCCAGATTATTCGTACATTACATAACATGTGTCAGGAGAGCAGGTTGTGCATTTGTAATTCGTATTTCAAACACAAAAATGCACATAAATATACATGGTATAGAGGAAACGGGGATCATGTTGAAAGAAGCCTGATTCATTAAGGGCTCGTAGAGAGGTCGATGATGGGAATGGTTGCTGATACGAGGGCTGTGAAACGACGTTGTGGAGGTCTGTCAGATCATATGATCATGATATGCAAGATCAAGCTGAGAGGACTGAGGTGAATCAACAGAGAGAGAGAGAGAGAGAGAGAGAGAGAGAGAGAGAGAGAGAGAGAGAGAGAGAGGAGCAGTCAGGGAGAAAGACTGAAAGTTAAGAAGCTGAGGATCAGAGAAATGGCAGATGATTACAGGACCACAGTAGAGGACGAGTTAGAATCAGTGAACTGGAATGAATTGGATCTGGACAGCCTGTGGAATGCATATAGAGAATGCTTAATTAGGAGTGCCAAAGTGGGTGTGGTGTTGCAAGAGTATCAACAAAGAAGGGTACGGAATGGTGGGATGAGGAGGTTAAGAGAGCGGTGGAGGAAAAGAGGAAGAAGTGGCTAAAGTGGTTATAGGATAGGGGTTCAGTTGAAATAAGAACTGAGTATATCGAGTGCAAGAAACACGTAAAGAGACTAGTGAACAGGAAAAAGAAGGAGGTAAATGATGATCTGGGAAGAAAAATGAATGCGAACTACTCTGAAAATAGGAAGTTATTCTGGAAAGAGGTGTGGAAATGTAGAAGTAAACGCAGAAAGAAATGTGATGGTGTGAAGGATGCAGGTGGTAGGTTAGTAACCCATGGAGATGAAGTAAGGATCAAATGGAAAGAATATTTTGAAAGCCTGATGAATGGGAATGGAGAGAACAGAGCAGCTGTAAACATGATTGATTTTGGGGGTGTGCAGAGAAGGAATGCAGTGCCAGGAGACGTGACACTCGCACAGGTGAAGAGCGCTGTGAAACGGCTGAAAAATGGGAAACCAGCTGGGGTTGATGAGGTGTATGCAGAGATGCTTAAGTGTAGTGGAGAAAGTGGAATGAAGTGCTTGTTTGAGATATGTAAGAAGGCATGGATGAGTGAAACTGTCCTGGAGAGTGGAAAAAGGCTGTGTTTGTACCCCTGTACAAAAATAAAGGTAAGCGAAGTGAGTGCAAGAATTATCGTGGCATAAGTTTATTGAGTGTGGCAGGGAAGGTATATGGAAGAATTATTATAGAGAAAGTAAGAGAGATATCAGAAGTCCTAGTGAGTGATGAACAGGGTGGCTTTAGGAGTGGCAGAGGATGTGTGGATCAAGCTTTTGCAGAGACAGATACCAGAGAATGCTTGTGAGAAGGACCATAAGTTGTTTATGGTATTCATGGATCTGGAAAAAGCATACAACAAAAAGACAGAGAGAGATCGTGGAAAGTTTTGCGCATGTATGGTATAGATGGTAAGCTGCTAGGTGCTGTCAAGAGTTTTTATGATGATAGCGAGGCATGTGTAAGGGTTAATGGGCATTTCAGTGAATGGTTCACGATTGTTGTGGGCGTGCAACAAGGTTGTGTGATGTCCCCATGGTTGTTCAATATATACATGGATGGGGTGATGAGAGAAGTAAAAACACGAGTAATGGAGAGAGGGATGGCGTTGGTAAAGAATGGTGATAGATGGAATATCTCAAATTTGTTGTATGCTGATGATGCAGTACTGCTTGCAAGTACCGGACAAGAGCTTGGTAGGCTAGTGCAGAGTTTTGCTGATGTCTATGAGCATCGTGCCTTGAAAGTAAATGTGGAGAAAAGGGATGGTTATTGAGCGAGAAGATGACTCCCAGTGTGATGTCACAGTGAATGGAGAGAGACTGGAACTGGTGAGAGAGTTGTATTACTTGGGTACAGTGACAGAAAAGAGAGGAAAATGTGCAAAAGAAGTTGAAAGCAGAGTGACACAAGGAAGAAAAGTAGCTGGTGCAATGAAGGCCTTGATAAGAAACAGAGGCTTGAGTGTTACAGCTGCACAAGGCTTACATGAGGGAGTGTAAGTGCCAACTTTAACATACGGGTGTGAGACAATGGTGTGGCATGAAAATGAAAATTCAAGAGTAAGAGCAATGGAGATGGGACTGCTGAGGAATGTATGTGGAGTACAGGACACGAAATAATGTGATTCGTGAAAGGTGTGGAGTGAGGACGTCGCGTCGGTAGACACCAGAATCGAAGAGAGTGTCCTGAGATGGTATGGTCATGTGGAAAGAATGGATAACAATAGAGCGGCGAAAAAGGTATACCTGAGCGAATCTGAAGGAGGGAGGAGGCGAGGAAGGCCAAGGAGAAGGTGGAGAGATATGGTGGATGAGGGTTTGAGGAAGAGAGGTTTGGAAGTCGATGAGGCTAGGGATCTGACAAGAGATCTAGCTAGCTGGATGATTGTTGGGAGGAGAAGTGCATGATCAGGGATTTTGGCACCCCTTGTGAGCATGGCAGCATCCGGATTGATTCAATCGGATACGTTTGTGTGAAACTGCAGAATGTGGTGAATGTTTTTGGTGTATCCCGTAGAGCCAGGATTACGGAGGCTTGAATGATGAGTGAATGGAAGTGTGGCCTATTTTGACTGGGCAAGTTTTGTGCTGTCTGGACATTGCTACTCCTCACCATGCCCTTGGGTGGGAAAGGAGGTCCGGATGATGATGATGATGACATAACTCTTTACATGCTTTAGCATACAAACTAAAATAAAATTACAATTTTTAACAAACAATCACATAAAACATTATTGAGAACATTACCAAAAAAAATGATGCATAATTTTACAACATAGCTCCCCTCACAATATCAAGCTAACTGGAAACTCTAACACGTAACGGAAAAATACGAGAAGTACTGAGAATCCTAAAGACTACCTAACTGGAAAATCCCACCTCTCAACAATAATGAACACATTCTTTCACTGAGGAACAGGGAGAAAATGGGCCTGGAGAAGTCCTAATAGAAAAATACAAGACTAAAATCGTCTTCATTATACCAGATAAAAATAACATGATCATAAATGTCACAATTATCAACAAAGTATACATAGGAAGTGACCATACTGTAGAATGGTCGTTTGCAGAGAAACTTTCAGTTTCAGAAGCGAAAGAAAGATCATTAAAAACTAACGATATGCCTAATAAAAATAAATGAAAACTTAGCAGTCTACCAGTTAGAAATAAACAGATTTTAGGCTTGAAGTTATACTTAGTATGACACTGATGAGTTGAATGAAAGACTAACAAAAATGCTAAGAGTGTTACACTAACTACAATTATGTACCTACAAACGATATGTAACAATTATGTAACGACAAACGATTGCATTATGTTACACTTTGCCAATTATGTAACAGTTGCATTAACAAGATGTAACTTTTATGTAACTTTAATTACAATTATGTACCTACAAACGATATGTAACAATTATGTAACGACAAAACAGTTGCATTAACAAGATGTAACTTTTATGTAACTTTAACTACAATTATAAGGCCAAGACACTTATGTAATAGTTGCATTAACAAAATGTAACTACAGTTATAAGGCCAACACAATTATGCATTAACACAATCTAAGTCATACAATTATAGCACAGTTCTGTATTACCGGTGTCATCATGCAGGTTGGGTGAGATATTAGACATTACTAAAGCGATAACTCAAATATGTAATGTATAACTTAGCAGTATTACCATTGCACAGTTATGTGCGTGCGTCTGTTGTACATGCACGTCTTACAAAGTGTTATACAACAATCATTGCATTTATTCAAATATGTATACAACTTGTTTGAATGTATTATTACTGAATAATCACTATTTACTATGAATAATATATGTATACAATATTCATACAATTATGTTACTTTACAATATTATGTATTTCACTTAATTAGCTTATAAGTTCATTATAATGTGTATGTAGTATGTATTAATATGTTATAACTATTAAATGTCGATGGTACGCCATTTTCGCGCGGCCGAGCAAATGTAGGACTACATAATAGATAGATAGATAAATAGATAGATAGAGAGACAGATAGAAGCAGGAAGTCAGATGATGAGAAGGTGTTGTGTCTGCGAGAATCGAGCAGTGCTAAACATGCTTACACACTCTTAACACTAAGGAAAGCTGACGACAGCGGCCAGTAAGGAGATGATGCAGTTAGCTGTCAGCAGTCCTCTCGTGAACAAAGATCCACGAGGAACACACGTGACACACCCCTGCTACACCAGATTTTAGGAAAGAGAGAGTAGAAGGAGACAAGCGACCCTAGAGAGAGGTCGAGACGGAGATTAGCCTTAGAACAGAGAGAGAGAGAGAGATAGCGAGACAGGGAGGTAGCTACCCGGGACTTATACTCTTTCCATGTGAGAGACCTGTTTAATATTTCCAAGACAAATAAAAATAGTCCCATACTATTCTTTACCTCTCCCGTCACTACATGACATCTGGTGGGGAAGCTACTACAAGATATAAAAGCCGCTCGACCACAAGTCTAAAATATACTTCTCTACAAGTAACTACAAAGTCTTTATGACATTTAGTCTTTATGACAAGAGAATCGGCAGAGGTAGTAGGGAAAGCTAATGCAACAAAAGCCAACAAATCTTCAAAAAAGACACTCAAGCTCATGGAAAAAATGAAAGAAGATGAAAGTAAAAACAAATAAAGTTGAAATAGAAATAGCAGAATTAAATTAGCTTTTCAATAAAAGACAAGGAAAAGAAAAAGGAAAGAGAAACATGGATCATATCAAAGAATCCATGAAAAATGAAAAAGTCTGACACACGTCCGAAGTAAAATGACAATGCGAAAGTAACAAATTATCACTAACAGACAAAAGCGGTGAAGTCATTAAATGTAGAGATAGGATGGTGAAGAGAGTTGAACAGTTTTAAAAAGAACTGTATCCATCAGTGACAATAGTTCCAAAAGCTAACTTTTCAGTGGATACAAGTGAAATACCAGAGGAAACACCAGACGATGTTAATGTTTCTCTTAAAAGTATGACCAGAGGGACGGCCCTAGGAGAAGATGCAATTGTAGTGGATTTGCTGTCGGATGCCCGAGTAAAAGTACCAAACAGGTTCTCCCACGTATTTCCTCAGCGAATAAAAGGGATGAAAATTCCTAAAACATGGTGTAATGCAGTAGTTATTTTGCATTGCAAAAAAGGTGACTCAAAAGATCCTTACGGACAGAATAACAACAAATCTGGAAGATAACCAACCTCGTGAACAGGCAAAATTTCGAAGCGGGGATTCGACTATTCATCTTCTACACACAATAAGTCAGCTAACTGAGAAAACTACAGAATATAATAAACTACTGTGTTTAGGTTTCACTGATCATGAAAAGGCTTTGGACTCGGTGGAGCACATTGCAATCATAAATTCATTGTGAGAACAAGGAATAAATGAGAACATTGTAAAACTGCTCGAAAACATATATATAAAAGGTACTGCTGCAGTTAAATTACAATAAAGACTTGGAAAAAATTATGATTGAATAAGACGTGCATCAGGGGGTTACTATTTCACCAAAATTAATAACAGCATGGGTAAAAAGGATTCTCAGGAAGCTAGAATGGGAAAACAAAAGAATACAGAAGAGGGGAAAAGCTAAACCATATAAGATTTGCAGATGACATTTTCCTAATCTCAGAAACAGCAGAGATATTGCAAGAAATGTTGAATGACCTGAAAAAAAAAAGTCTTAAAGTAGGGCTAAAGGTCTCAGAAATCCTGTAAGGAATTACCGATTGAGCAAGAGCCTGACTGACTGGACTCCAGGAGACTGTATGCATAGCAGGCAAAGGTTAGACAGGAGATGGAGAGATTGAGATAGAGAAGTTTGCAGCAAAAACGGGGTAGAGATTGGCTCAGTCAAAGAATTCGCGGAATAGGTTGGGGAGGCCTTTGTTCGGCACGGCCTTGCAATGCCTGGTGATGATAACGATTATGATGACTGTATTCGTGAAAATGTACTAATGTATTAAGGAGGTCACTCTTAATATTTTTATGCTACTGTTTATCACCTGTCGAAATAAAAGGGTTCACTTCATTTTCAGTATACTCGCATGTCCATAATAATACTGTATGGATCATCTAGAACAGACAAAGCATGATTAGAACAAAGACAAAGAGAGAGGAGAGAGAGAGAGAGATCATGCGACAAAGTATCCGCATTATGCTCAACTGCATATAGTTTTTTTTTTCATTCACAGTTTTCACACACACACACACACACACACACACACACACACACACACATACACACACACACACACACACACACACACACACACACACACACACACACACACACACACACACACATACACACACACACATATATATATATATATATATATATATATATATATATATATATATATATATATATATATGACAGTAAGACAGGGTGGAAGTGAGGTTAGCAGGGGAGTTAATGATAAAAATGGTAGATTACTAGTGGAGAAGGGAGAAAAAGTGAACAGATGGAGAGAACATTTTAAGGAATTGTTGAACATACAGGATGGAAGTAATGCGAGTATAAGTGGCTGGGGAATGGCAGGGAGAAGGAGGGAGGTGAGAAGACAGGAAGAAATCAGAAGGATAGAAGTTGTGGAACCAATGAAGAAAGTTAAATTGGGGAAAGCCCCAGGAAATGATGGAGTGTGTGGTGAAATGCTGAAGCATGGGAGAGAGATAGTAGTGGAATGGATGTGGAAGATGTGCAGATTGGCCTGGGAGGAAGGTAGAGTCCAGGAGGATTGGAAGTCAGGTATAATCATTCCCTTGTACAAAGGAAAAGGGGAAAATGAAGTGTGTGGTAATCATAAGGGCATTTGTCTTCTTAGTATAATTGGAAAAGTGTATGGTAGGATACTTATTGACAGAGTTAGAGAAAGAACAGAGGAATTAGTTGGAGAAGAACAGGGAGGCTTCAGGAAGGGAAGAGGTTGTGTAGATCAGATATTCAGTCTTAGATCCTTAGTGGAAAAGTTTCTAGAGAAGAGAAAGAAGTTGTATGCGGCTTTCATGGATTTGGAGAAACCATATGACAGGGTGGATAGACAAGGATTGTGGAAAGTATTAAGAATATATGGAGTAGATGGGAAGTTGTTGAATGCTGTGAAGAGTATGTATGATGGTGCTAAGGCTGCAGTGCTTGTGGATGGTGAACTAAGTTAATTTTTCTCTTTGAAGGTTGGGTTGAAACAGGGATGTGTCATGTCTCCATGTTTGTTCAATCTGTACATGGATGGGGTAATAAAAGAGGTACAAGGTAGGGTAATGGATGTTGGAGTGGCCCTGGTGAGAGAGGGTAGTGTTTGGAAACTCCATGTACTGTTGTTTGCAGATGATACTGTGTTTTTGAGTGAAGACGAAGGGGAGCTGCAAGGCATGGTGGATGAGTTTGGGAGTGTGTAAGAAACGGAATCCAAAGGTGAATGTAGGGAAGAGTAAAGTGATTGTCTTTGAGAGAGGTGAAGTCAGTGAATGTACAGCGAGGTTGGATGGTGAGGAATTGGAAAATGTGAGTACGTTTAAGTATTTGGATAGTGTGATGAGTGAGGATGGAGGTTTGGAGGGTGAAGTGCTTGAAAGGGTATAGCAGGGAAGAAAGGTTGCTGGTTCTTTGAAAGCAGTGATAAGAAACAGGGAAGTGAGCATGGAAGTGAAAAAGTTACTACATGACAGTATTGTGATACCAACTCTAACGTATGGAAGTGAAGCTTGGACGTTGTTGGAAGGACACAAGTCAAGAGTGAGAGCAGTGGAAATGAGTTCTTTAAGAGGAGCCTGTGGAATCACATGGAGAGACAGGCTGACGAATGAGGATGTAAAGGAGCGTTGTGGTGTGGATGTGGATGTGATAGGAAGCGTTATGAGGAACACACTGAGATGGTTTGGCCGTGTGGAGAGGATGGAGGGTGAGAGACTGACGAAGAGAGTGTATGTGAGTGAAGTAGAGGGGGGAAGAGGGAGGGGAGGCTGAGGATGAGATGGAAGGATGGGGTGGAGAGGTATATGAGAGAGGGGGGTGTGAGTTGGGAGCAGGGCAGTGAAATGGCGGGGGACAGGGCGACGTGGAGGCGATGTTGTAATCTATGCAGCTTTACCCAACAGATTCCATTCATGCAGAAGGGAAGCTAGGAGTTCGCTCTGGTGTTTAGTAAGGGTTAGATCACGGACCAAATCATTGAGTTCAGGCTGAGTGATAAGATGAGGTTTCTTGTCAGATTCAGGTCATGCCTCATACGTGGAATCCTTTGATCCTGGTTCGTCCGAGCTGTCCGTGTCATCGCTTGGTATTTCAGATAGTGGCTAAGGAACAGATATATCACTCGAATGTCTGACAGGGCGAATAGCAGACTGAAGATCTGCGTAGACAATTGCTTTTTTGTCCTTCCAGTTGCGACCTGTAGTGAGAAAAGAAAAACATATAGCACTATTTTGTATGTAGAAAAAAATGAGATGTCTTGTGAGAAAATCCTAACTGACAAGGAACATAGAGGGAAGAATATTTACCTGTGATATCTGTTAAACAGAAGTAGCAGTCACTTGAATGGTACGTCGGCTCTCTCCAGACCATTGGCACACCAAATGTGAGACCAGGACCGGTTCCTTTGACCCATGCCGAAAGTGAACTTGTGCACCTGACACAGCAAATATGAGGTACCCATCTTTTGTCCTGATCACCAATTTTGCATCCACAGTACAGCTGTTATAGTTTCTTCACGTGTGGAGTCAAGCGTCTTTTATATTGTTTCAGTGTCAGCGATCCGCATATATAACAAAAGCTGTCTGGAGAATTCTTGCATTTTCTAGGCATTATTGCTTAAGTAATATCAATGTCACCTGTAAAAAGAAATAAATTTTAGATGATCTAAATCAAATTAGAATTTTGCACAAAATGCTAATGACGCATCGAGATAGGAACCATTGGTGACTTAGCACACAAGGTGCCTTGGGGTAAATAGCGTTACATATAGGTGGATCATTTACAAGAAATTGGTGGGTCACACACAAAACTGGGTGGTGTTTTTGTGATCTACGTATAAAACTGCCTTAGGAAAGACCACTCTTGCTTTCGTTTTTTTTTTTTCTTTTTGCTGTTACAGTGTAATGAAAAAAGAAAACATAAAATATATCTAATCTCACCTCGCTTACACCTTAGCTAATACAACCTCCATTATCTCACATCTTCCCATTTTTAACCTAGATCTAAATCAGTCTTCCCGATATCCTTCAAACACGTTCTCCCGACCATCTCTGTCTCCAATACAACTGCTGAGCTCTCTGTGCGCACT
The DNA here is from genome assembly GCF_032717465.1 of Coenobita brevimanus. Lineage (NCBI taxonomy): Eukaryota > Metazoa > Arthropoda > Malacostraca > Decapoda > Coenobitidae > Coenobita > Coenobita brevimanus. The sequence goes on from NC_137048.1 coordinate 21,872,812, forward strand.
CTTCCCCGTCTGAAAACTTGACTGCAAAGAGAAATGACAATTAAGCGACTGGCTATCTTTGCTTTCCTTCATGTTGATATCATTGATGTGGTCATAGTGTTTTCATAGACCGACGGCATAGGACACCGCTGGCTTATCCTAGCCCGTGAATAACGTATACTGAAATTTTGAATATTATTCATATATACATTTGCACATTGTCATGAGAATTATGCTATCGTTTTTGTTTAAAACCTGAACAACGTGGTGCTTTTATTTATTAAGGCTAGCTACGCCCACAGATATAGATAGATAATTAGACAGAGGGAAATAGACAAACTCTCTCTCTCTCTCTCTCTCAAGCACTCTATGTGTAATTACTCCATAGTTTTCTTTAATAACACATCAGCTCCGTCTCATCCAATCTTACACTCAGTCTCACTTTCAGAAACTTTCCTTCGTACCCAATGAATCATCTATCTCTATCTATCTATCTATAGCCCGACGCCCTAATCCCGCAAAGGGCGGCCGCAGACAAAACGCCTCCAAGTCGCTCTGTCACCCACCATTTGACTACCCTCCCCCCAACTCACCCCCCCCTCCCTCATATACCTCTCAACTCCATCCCTCCACCTCATCCTTGGTCTACCTCTCCCTCTCCCTCCTCCCACCTCACTCACATACACCCTCTTAGTCAGTCTTTCATTCTCCATTCTCTCCACATGTCCAAACCACCTCAGTGTATTTCTCCTAATCTTCTCAACCACATCCACATCCACATCCACCCCACAGCGTTCCTTCACTTCTACCCCCCCTGGGGGTAGGGGGGTTCAAGAATACTCCCCCAGTATCCCTGCTTGTCGTACGAGGCGACTAAAAGGGTTGGTGGTGGGTTAGTGCCCCACCCCGTAAAAAGAACTAACTACAAAAGCGAACAAAGCGCCTCGGACCCGGGCAATGAATCATCATTTCTGTAAAATATATTTGTGCATTCCTCTATATCAACTGAGAAATTCTGCTTGTTATTCCCATTCCCCCCGCCTTCTGCTCCATAATACTGACATTCGATTTGTGTGTAACTTTGCCCTGTATAATATCCATAACATCACAAAGTATTCCCTTTTATTCAGTTTGTAACCCCACATCTCACTTCTGCCACCTTTCTAGTATTCCAAAATATTCATGTCTTGTACTCATTTGCTTTCTTGAGAGAGAGAGAGAGAGAGAGAGAGAGAGAGAGAGAGAGAGAGAGAGAGAGAGAGAGAGAGAGAGAGAGAGAGAGAGATGTGAAGATGAATGATGAAGATGATGATGATGATGAATTAAATTGGTAGCCTATAACCGATAGTAAATAGTAGGATATTTACCGAAAGATATACAATTATGCATACTGGTGCTTTCAAATAATATACGGCAGTAATATAAAAAAGAAGTGGTTTCCGTCCGGCTTGCTTCTTTTAGCTGGCTCGTTAAACGCCAGGTTAATTACTGCCACGAGCGCTGTTTGGTGTAATTGTTGTAGTAAATTAGAACACTTTTGATTTCCTGGCTCTTCCGTAAAACACACACACACACACACACACACACACACACACACACACACACACACACACACACACACACACACACACACACACACACACACACACACACACACACACACACACACACACACACACACACACACACACACACACACACACACACACACACACACACACACACACACACACTTACGTAATGCTGTATTTCTTCTACAAAAGACGACACCTGTTATATTCACAAGGATGGTGTGTTTCTAATTGTCTTTGGTTCCAGCGTGTGTGACTCTGCAGACCAATCTTGGATCCGCAAACTTTGACACACAGTCGGCATGTCAAGTCCGGGTCTGCTGGGAGAACTGTCTTGTTTATGTCTGTGTTGTCTACGCTCTTCTGTGGCCAGGTTCCGGGCTTCTTCATGATGAATGGTTTCTTCGCTGCAGAAGGCTCGCCATTATTATCTGTCCGAAGCATTGGTTTCAAGGTTTTTTGGTATGATGTTGCAATTCTTCAGAGTTTACCTTATATGATCTTTATTTCTCTTCTTCTGTCCTCTTGGGTTGCAGCATGCTGCAGGGAGTTACCCATACAGAACCTGGCCGGGAGGGCAGTGCTCAGGCATCCAAAACACGTGTCCGACCCATAGCCAGCATGGTTTCTGTGCTGGGTGACTTTTCCCACTGGAGAACTTGTGAGTGAGGGACTTATATTCTCCCACCTGAGTTCTAGGATGGACTTATATTCTCCCACCTGAGTTCTAGGATGACCTCCAAGCATCCGATGTGAATCGACTCAAGTTGTTTGACATGACGCTGTACAGCAGACAACCTTATATACTGATACCTTCGTCTCGATTATCAAGTTGGTATTTTCAAAGACTCTGGATCTGAGACGTGCAAAAGAGGCTGAGCCGTGGTTGATTGGTACAAGGACTTTTGCATCAGTGTTATGTTTATCGGTGGGCACACTTCCAAGTTAGGCAAAATTCTCCACCTGTTTAATATTTTCACCATTTATCTGAAATGCAGGTGGCTCTGCTGGGTTGTTTGTCCGAGATGTTATTTCTGTTTTACTGACATTCATTCGGGGACCCATTGCATGCTCTATGTTGGACACGATGAGACTCTGTTATAGGACGTCTGGAGTATGTGCAGGGACAGTACAGTCATCGGCATAAAGTATTTAGGAAAGAGCCTTTTCAGCATTTAATTATCCTTGAAGATGTCTGAGATAAAATAAGTTACTGTCTAGACGGAAACAGATTTTTATTTCATCATCAGGGTTCATTGGTTGGTGACTTACAAAAGTGACTGCAGTGAGATAGATGTTGAAAATATCAGGACCCAGAACACATCTTTGCTTTATTCCCATGTTCACGTTGAAGGGTTCGGATTCGCTCCCACCTATGGACGCACGATCTGCAGGCTGTTCAGGATGGCAAGAAATTTGAAGGAACTCCAAATTTTGAAAGAGCATTCCATAAAAGTTCTCTCTTGAGAGCATCAAATGCTTTATCAAGATCCATGAATGCAATATATAAGCCACGGTACTGCTCGTGTCATTTCTCCTGTATCTGTTGGGTAACAAAGACCATATAATAGATACTGTACTTTGTTCCTTCCGAAATCCAAATTGTGTTCCCAGAAGTGTTGACTCAGTCAGATGTTTTGTCAGTCTGGATAATATTATCAAGGCTAGTACTTTGCTAGCATTCACAAGGAGGAAGATACCTCTGTTGTTGTCGCAATTTGAGGAGTCCCCAGTCTTATTGCAGATGGTCACAATATCAGAGGTAAGCCATTCGGATGATATTATTTTGTTCTTGGTTCCAGACAGTCAGTATGAGATCATTGAGGCTCTTGTAGAACAAATGACTACCGTTTTTTATTTGTATAGATGGTATGCCATGAGAGTCAGGGCTTTTGTTACTTTTAGAGATCAGACGGTCTGAAGAGTTTCTGCAAGTGTTGGTGGGACATCAAGATCTACCGGTTAAGGATCATTTGGGATGCTATCAAGAATACTGTGCTCCACGGGGTTTCTTTGATTCAGTAAGGTATCGAAATGTTGTGCCCATCTTTCTAGGACTGCTAGCTTGTCTTTGAGGAGCTCTCCTTCCACTGATCAAATACGGGCTATGTTGTGTTTTGCTGGCCCATAGATGATTTTTATGGACTTCTAGAACCCATGATGGTCATTAACATCAGCCAATCCTTGCAGCTCTTTTGCTTATCTCAGTCCACCATTTGTGTTCTATGTCAAGCAGTTTTCTCTGAGTTTCACTTTTGAAAATGTGGAATTCAGTCTTTAGAGTTAATGTGCTAGGATGAGCCAACCAGTTATATGTTCTGTTCTTCAATGCAGGAAGATAATGCATGTCCTCAGCATTTTCATCGAACCAGTTTTATGACGGGAAATGGAGAAGCCTTGGGCTTCTCATGCAGTGTTTTGAAGCAGTGTCTTAATGTCCAGTTACACTGTGTCTAAGTTTGTTGCTTTGTTGTTTGAGTCAAGTTGTGGGTACTGAAAGAGAGTGTCAGTAATAGTGTTGTGGAAGGTGTTACAAGTTGCTGCATGTCTCAAAATACTATAGTGTCCTGGAGGATGGTCTGTGGATCATTAGTGGGCATATGAATAGTTACAGTTTAATGAGGGTACGGTTATGGTCAGTTGAGCACCCAGCACATCTGATAGTTCGGTTCACAAAAACTTCTCTTCGGTCTTGCTGCCTTACAATGACAAAATCAGTTAAGTGCAATGTCTAGGTCATGGACGCATCCAGGTGGTCATGTGTTTATTCTTAAGCTGAAAAATGGTGTTGCTGTAAGACTGTGCTGCAAGCATGGGGAAAGCATTTTAAGGATGTTGTTGTTCGTGTTCCCAACACTATGACAGCCTGTAATGTCTTGCCAGAGGCGACAATGTTTTCTTACTCTGTCACTAAGATTTAAGCAGGATGAGTTTCTCATTTTGTGGTATTGAGCAAATGGTAGCATCCAGAGAGTCATGAAAGGAATCTTTGACTGTCCTCAGAGCCAAGCATTGGGGCATAGGAACTGATGAGTGTTGCGTATTGGCCTTTAGAGAGTGGTTTGCGCCAGGACACGAGCCTTTCTGATATACCCACAGGTGATTCTTGGGTCTTCTGTAGTAGGTTGCTTCGGACAGCAAAGCCAATACCATGGTTTCTTCTTACATTGTCAGGGCATCCCCTCCAGAAATAGATATACCCTTCTCCTGCTTTTATTTGGCTGCCCTCTCTTGAGAGGCGGGTCTCAGACAAGGCAGCAATACCAATTTTGTATCTTTTCAGTTCATAGGGAATACGGGCATTCCTTAAGCGTGGTCGAGTGTCTTGGTCAGTATTAAGGAAGCACTTATATACCAGGTAGCAAGAGTCAGAGTGATCCTTTTTCTTTCAGACCGCCGTGTGGGATGCCTTGACAAACACTGTTATCTGCTGAGGTGACATGGTGCAGCAGATGTTTAGGTTACCTTTTTCAAATCCATCCCCAGTAGGGGTAAGCGGTTGGCCGTTCGTTTCCGGTTGCTTAGTCGTACTGGGTGTTGCTGAAGGCATGATCTATTCCTATGCCATCATGACAGCGACCACTGGGCCAGTGCCTCTTGTGTGCAGGACTTGAGTCAGCAACTTCCATTGTCGCTCTATCCCGTCACCACAGCCACAGGTCTTTGGGGATTGGAGAAAGGATGAAATGGGAAGTGTTTATAGCAATGGGCTTCAACAATGAATGCATTTGGTGTGACAGTGTGGGTGCGCCGTCTGCACCACCACATGACTTGGCCCATCGCAGCTCAAGAACATTGACTTACAAAGATACAGTACTGGGAAAGTCACATAGTATCTCAAGCGCTACGTAGGCATGTGTACTCATCACATCTGTGCATATCAGTTAGCTCGTACATTAATAAATTTTTATTTTTTCATTCATTATCCATTATTTTTTCCCACATCAGTAGCGTAAGGAACAAGTGACGAGGGCGATCTGCCTCACTCCCCTCCGTGATATTATGTGAGCATAATACCTCAACCAGCCTTTGGCTGTAAATTTGTATGGGCCCTAGCTGGATAGAGCGTCTTCACCCACTGGATCACCGAGTTTTTGGCTATATGGTTACCATCCAACGTAGCAAATGGCTTCCTGGGTGAAAGGAAACCGTTGGACACCATTCATTGTAGTCACCTGAATCCATCGCTACATGGAGTGAGTGGTGGGCACCAACACCTTTCACAGATTACATGTTCACACTTACAGATTGATTTATCCTCACAATGTACGAACAACCAGACATACAAAAATATGTTTGTGCACACATCCAAGCATAATAACAAATCTAAACCTTTATGAACACGTGCACATATTCGGAACTATTGTATACACTCATATGTTACCAGAATCTTTTTATGTACACTGTCACAATATCTTACACATATCACTAAGTTACAACATGTTTGGAGAAAATAGCCCAGAGCAAGGTTTTTCCTTTTTTTTTTTTTTTTTTTTTTTTTTTTTTTACCGTAAGAGTATATATCATGCCATGAAACTAAACCGTCAGCTGTGTTTCATAAATTCCAGATGGCCCAACTCAAACATTTGAGAAGCCTTTGGTCGACCCTGTTAGTTTATCACCCGGCAGTATGTTTATTTACCTATTCGTAACTAGTTGTTATTGTCCCATGACCCCGGTCTGTCCAGCTAAGCAGATCCCTTGACCACAGGTAAGCAACTGCTTCTGTGAAGTTTTTCATGATGTACGATAAAGTACATACCTATACATAATTTAAGGATCCTGCAGCACCTAACGGTGGACAGCCCCATACTAGCGTCAAAGCAAGGTTCTTCCTACGGTGAGGTGCAGCGAAATATTAGGATGGACGTCGCAGATTCTCCATCCAGGGTGAACAGCAACACGTCATCCAGGCTTCTCGTCAGTGTCACTTGAGGTAGAAAGTCCTCGAAACTCAATGGAGTTTTGCCACAGTAATATCTGCACTCTCTTCGCACACCTTTATTTTTGTGTAAGGACGTAAACAGAGCCTGTTTCATTCAGCTGGTGCAGTTTCATATAGTTGTAGTACTATATGCATATACATACATATATATATATATATATATATATATATATATATATATATATATATATATATATAATTATTTATTTAATTATTTATTTATAGAAGAAAGGTACGGCATGGTGGGATGAAGATGTCAAGAGGGCAGTGGAGGAAAAGAGGAAGAAGTAACTAGAGTAGATACAGCACAGGTGTTGTTGAAATAAAAAATGAATATAAGCCAACTGAGATTTAGAAGCACATAAAGAGACTAGTGAAGAGGGAAAAGGAGGAGGTAAATGATGATCTAGGAAGAAATATGAATGCAAATTACTCAGAAAACAGGAAGTTATTCTGGAAAGTGTTGCGGAAATGTGGAAGTGACAATGGAAATAAATGAAAGTGTGAAGGATGTAAGTGGTCGGTTATTAAACCATGGGGATGATATAAGGACCAGATGGAAGGAATATTTTGAAAGTTTGATGAATGGGAATGGAGAGAGCAAAGCGATTGTTGTCATGACTTGGTTTGGGGGTGTGCAGAGAAGGAATGCAGTGCTAGGAAACGTGACACTTCCTAAGGTGAGGAATGCTGTGAAGCGGGTGAAAAACCTGAAAGCAGCTGGGGTTGATAAGGTGTATGCAGAGATGATTAAGATTAGTGGAGACAGCGGAATGAAGTGCTTGCTGGAGTAATTAAAGAAGGCATGGATGAGTGAAACTATGCCAGCAGAGTGGAAAAAGGTTGTGATTGTAGCCCTGTGCAAAAATAAAGGTGAGCAAAGTGAGTGCAAGAATTATCGTGACATAGGTCTACTGAGTGTGGCAGGGAACTCATATGGAAGAAATATTGTAGAAAAAGTAAGAGACAGAGAGATCAGAAGTCCTAGTGAGTGATGAACAAGGTGGCTTTAGGAGTGGCAGAGAGTGTGTGGATCAAATATTTGCAGTAAGCCAGACTGGAGAAGGCGTGTGAGAAGGACTGTAAGATCTTTATGGCATTTATGGATCTGGAAAAAGCATACGACAAAGTAGACAGGGAAGGACTGTGGAAGGTTTTGCACATGTACGGTGTAGATGGTAAGCTGCTAGGTGCCGTCGAGAATTTTTACGATGGTAGTGAGACATGTGTAAGGGTAAATGGGCTCCTGAGTGATTGGTTCACAATCAATATGGGTGTGCGACAAGGTTGTATGATGTTCCCATGGTTGTTTATATATATATATATATATATATATATATATATATATATATATATATATATATATATATATATATATATATATATATATATATATATATCTATATTAATGACAGAACAGAGGAAGGATAAACAAATGAATAAAAAAAAAAAAACTAATCCATACACCAGATTACTGGTGTCCTCTGTTCATAAAATATAAGTAACAACTAGGCTTGAACATCTGTAGGTTGAAGTATTGAGGGAAACAACTCTGGAAAAGCGGTTTCCAGAGAGATGCAGTTCGGGGAATGAAAGAATTCTGATAGGCAGAAGTTCTGCAATATGGATGTGCAAATTCCAGTCATGTGCGCTACCAGATGCTCGTGTAGCACGAGGGAAGGCATGGAGAGGTGGCACAACGGACGCAACTTCGTTTGAGCATTTCCAATAAAAATATATGTAAAATAATGCAAGGGAGGCAACATTCCTTCTTATCTGTAAGGGAGGTAGTTTATTAGTAATAGCAGGGTTATTAATAATTCTAATAGCTTTGTTCTGAATTTTGTCTAGTTGTTTTAAAGCAACCTCTCCACATCCATTCCACAAGGGTGAGCAGTATTCAAGCTGAAAGAGCACATGACTCATATAAATTATAGCTAGCTGCTCGTCAGTGAAGAAGTAACGGACTCTGTACAGTAATCCAAGTTCGTTTGAGGCGGCTGTAGCAAATAATCTGACATGAGAGGTCCAGCTGAGGGTGTTGTTAAATAAGACAAAGAATTTCAATACTTTTGGAGATGAGAATATTAGTAGCACTGGATGTAATATACGAATCTGGCAATATCTGTGTATTAGTAAATTGTATGTATTTAGTTTTACTAGCATTAAATGAGACAAGGTTGTTTCGTCCCCATTCACTGATCGTAGATAAGTCTTGATTTATGGAGATGGCTGTACTTAGTTGAGAGTTAAATATATCAGACTTTGTAAATGGGTGTCTGGGTGTGAATGAACTATGAAGTGTTGAGTTATCTGCATATGAATGGATGGGATTGTGGGTGACAGATAAGAGATCATTAATATGAACCAGGAACAGGGTTGGCACCAGAACTGACCCCTGCGGCACGCCGGCATTAATAGAGTGGAAAGTGGAATATAATTCATCTACTTTTACTCTTATTTTTCTGTCGCTGAGATATGAGGAAATCAAAGGAAAAAAAAGACTTTAGTCCATAGCAAAGGAGTTTGGACAACAGGGAATGCTGCCATACTCTGTTACTCTGTCGAAAGCTTCAGAAATATCAAGGGCTACTAAATGTGTTTGTCCATGTAGATCATTGACTAATGGATGGTATGAGTCAGGAAATTGAGTATATCAACGGTGGATCTTTCGTGGCGAAAACCATATTGTCTATCACTAAGTTTTTGGATTCAAGATGTTTAACTGTGCGTATTAATTAAAGTTTCAAATACCTTACCAAGAGAAGATGTGACAGCTATTGGTCTGTAATCAGAGGGGTCAGAGGAATTTCCTTTCTTTGGAACTGGGTGGATATTGGCTTCTTTCCATGAAAACCATCCATCAATCAATTGATCTTTTTGGAGAAACTCATGCAGTAGCTCTTGATATCTCTAAAGCTTTCGACAGAGTATGGGACGGTTCCCTGCTGTCCAAACTCCCTTGCTATGGACTAACGTCTTTTGTTCCTTTGATTTCTTATCTTAGTGACAGGAAAATAAGAGTAAAAGTAGATGATGAATATTCGAATTTCCACTCAATTAACGCCGGCGTGCCGCAGGGATCAGTTCTGGCGCCAACCCAATTTCTGGTTCATATTAATGATCTCTTATCTGTCACTCACAATCCCGTTCACTCATATGCAGATGACTCAACACTACATAGTTCATTCACACTCAGACATCCATTTACAAAGTCTAATATCTCTACCTCTCAACTCAGTACAGCCATCTCCATAAATCAAGATCTAGTTACAATCAGTGAATGGGGACAAAACAACCTTGTCTCTTTTAATGCTAGTAAAACTAAATATATACAGTTTACTAATAGACAGATATTGCCAGATTCGTACATTACCTTCAGTGCTACTAATATTTCCATCTCCAAAAGTATTGAAATTCTTGGTGTCTCACTTAACAGTGCCCTCAGCTGGACCTCTCATGTCAGATCACTTGCTAAAACCGCCTCTAAGAAACTTGGATTATTGTACAGAGTCCGTAACTTCTTCGCCAATGAGCAGTTAGCTATAATTTATAAGAGTCATGTGCGCTCTCAGCTTGAATATTGCTCACCCTTGTGGAATGGTTGTGGAGAGGTTGCATTAAGACAACTAGACAAAATTCAGAATAAAGCTGTTAGAATCATTAACAACCCTGCCATTACATATAAACTACCTCCCCTGCAAGTAAGAAGGAATGTTACCTCCCTTGCATTATTTTACAGATATTTTTTTGGCAAATGCTCAGTCGAAGTTGCGTCCATGGTGCCACCTTTCCATGACTTCCCTCATGCTACACGGGCATCTGGTAGCGCTCATGACTGGAATGTCACTCAGCCATATTGCAGAACTTCTGCCTATCAGAATTCTTTCATTCCCCGAACTGCATCTCTCTGGAACTCGCTTCCCCAGAGTTGTTTTCCTCCAAATTTCAACCCAAAACTGTTCAAGTCTAACTGTTACAGATATTTTATGAATAGAGGACACCAGTAATCTGGTGTATGGATTATTTTTTTTTTCCCCATTTGTTTTTCCTTCCTCCGTTCTGTTATTTAAAAAAAAAAAAAAAATTAGGGAATGAAGAAGTACGTATGCATAGTCTGAATAATTCAGCAAGAACAGAGGCAAGTTCTGGGGAACACTTTTTCAAAACAATTGGCAGAATTCCATCAGGACCTGGAACTTTGTTGGTAGGTAAATTGTCTAGGATGGATTTTACGTATCTTGTTTGTATTTTAAGTGGAACAATTTCGGGAGAGTCAAGTTCTATTACTGGGGCATTCTTGCTGGCTTCCTCTATGGTAGAATTTCTGGCAAATGTACTGGCAAAGATATCTGCTTTCCAACGCGGGTCCTTTGTAATGCTGCCATCTGAAGATTTTAGTGGGGGAATGGATGATGACTTGTTAAAGTTGTAATTGGAAGAATTGAGAGTTGACCAGAATATTCTATTGTCATTAGGGTTGTTAAGTAGTTTTGATGCTTGATTTTGAAGAAAGTTTGATTTAGTGAGATTTATTACAGATGTTGCATGGTTTCTATCAATTTTAAATTGAGAGAATGATTCAGATGTTTTTTATTTTAAATAAGAGTTGTATACTAATGACTTTTGGCCTGTTACTCTGGCACAGTTGCTATCAAACCATTTTGGAGAGTTTGATCTTTTAGCGAACTGTTGACTTGGTATGAATAAATCCATACCAGCTGGAGTTAAGTCACAAAGGTAGGACTGGGTAGAATTGGCTTCACTAGAGAAGAAAGACTGTCATGGAATGCCAGCAAGATAATTTCTAAATCCATCCCAGTTTGCCCTATCAAAGTGCCATCGGGTCACCCTTGACAAGTTCAGAACGGAGAGGTTTGGGGGGCTAACTAATGAGTCTTTGATGAGATTGTGGTCAGAGGATCAAAGTGGAGACAATACCGGTACCTCTGTCCTGTACTGATCTGGATTTGTCAGGAATAGATCCAAGAGATGGGCATTATGGTCAGGATCATCTGGTATTCTGGTTGGTTTCTTTACCAGCTGCGTGAGATTAAACAATTCTGCAAACAGCTTGCACTCTAGACCAGCATCGCCAGTCCTGGCAGAATGCAATAACCATTCAACATTATGTATGTTAAAATCACCCATAATGGTAATTTCGGTGCTAAGGGCAAAGTTAAGGTTACTCAACTGTGTGGATATGGAATCAAATACACTGGGTTCCAAAGAAGCACTGGGGGAGCGATAAACTACACAGATATATTTGGTAATATTTTGACAATTTAGTTTATACAATGAGTAATCAAAACTGGATGAAGTGAAGTTTAAAATGGTGTCAAATGCATATTGAGATTTGATATAACCACAGATGCCGCCACTGTTATGGAAGTTTGTGGAGAGATGGTAACCGGGAAAACAAAATGGAGATATTTCAGTAGAGAGTGAGATTTGTGGTTCTGTGAGGAATAGGACTAGAGGGGATATGGACTGTAGGAAAAAATGAACTGAATTTAAATTCGTACTAAGACCGCGGGTGTTGGTGAAGGATAAGGCAGCACTTTCATTTCTCCGCTGACGAGCATAGCCAGAAATTGCACTAGTCGCTGCCAGCACAGTCGCTTGATGGCAACCGAGAGGACCCTGTGCTGCCGGCCCTACCCTGCCGGTGGTGGCAATCCGAGGTACCACCTCTTCAGAAAGTAATATTGCAGCTGCCATTGATAATGAGAGTGGGAATAGAAGGCGTGATATCTTATGTGCATGTAGTGTGGTGTTGACAGTTGAAGGTAGAGGTATTAAAAGAGTACGCTGGCCTACTGTCTGTGTAAATGAAAACACTGAAAGTGTTCAGCAAAGGGAGATGGTCAGCATCAAGTCCTGAGGGCTGGTGAAACGGGAGCTCCAGCTCTCCCTATCACCAGCTTGCCATCCACCTCGGGAGTACTGCCCTGTTTGACTGGTGCTTTTTTTTGTGTGTGTGTGTCCGACTCTGGGCATAGGCTTCACAGCCTGCTATCAAGGCCCAGCAGTCCTCCTACATACCATACACCTATATATGTCACTTCGGCGCTAACACCCACCGTCCATATTGAATACATGCTAGGGCTGTCTCATACAGGACTGGTGTACTGGTATTAGCAGGGGTGTTTTTACGACATGTCGGCGGGTCTTCTGGTAGATCAGTAAAGCCTGATTTAATGAAATTCAAATCCTTAAACTGTTCCCTGCCCCAGCGGAGATTTGAAACTGGGTCCTTTGGAACTGCAGGCCACCTCTCTACCGATTGAGCCACCGCCTCCCCCTACAGTCTACGCCTCATTACATATATATATATATATATATATATATATATATATATATATATATATATATATATATATATATATATATATATATATATATATATATATATATGGGGTGATCAGAGAAGTAAAAACACGAGTAACGGAGAGAGGGATGGCGTTGGTAATGAATGTTAGTGGATGGAATAACTCAAATTTGTTTTATCCTGATGATGCAGTGCTACTTGCAAATACTGGACAAGAGCTTCGTAGACTAGTGCAGAGTTTTGTTGGTGTCTGTGAGCGTCGTGCTTTGAGATTAAATGTAGAAAAGAGTAAAGTGATTGTTACTGAGAGAAGATGACTCCCTGTGTGCTGTTACTGTGAATGGAGAGAGACTGGAACTGGTGAGAAAGTTCAAATATCTGGATACAGTGATAGAAAAGAGAGGAAAATGTGCAAAGCAAGTGGAAAGTAGAGTGACACAAGGAAGGAAAGTAGCTGGTGCTATGAAGGCCTTGATAAGAAACAGAGGCTTGAGTGTTGCAGCTGCACGAGGCTTACATTAAGGAGTGTTAGTGCCAACTTTAACATATGGATGTGAGACTATGAAAATGAAAAGTCAAGAGTAAGAGCAGTGGAGATGGCGATGGGACTGCTGAGGTATGTATGTGGAGTACAGACAATGTAAAGGATACGAAATAATGTGATTCGTGAAAGATGCGGAGTGAGGAATCTGTGGACACCAGAATCGAAGAAAGTGTAGTGAGATGGTTTGGTCATGTGGAGAGAATGGATGACAATAAAGTGGTGAGAAAAGTACATCTGAGCGAATCTGAAGGAGAAAGGAGGAGAGGCAGGCCAAGAAAAAGGGCCTGTTCACACCGAGGCCGGAACCAGACATATTCTGATGTAAAAAGTCTGACGACATACGATATGCGTCGCAAGGTGTCTGACGCAAATCCCCCGCCGGAAAAGGTGTTCTCACTGGAGACGGAATTGCGGTGGGTGGTACTGTCAGACCAATGATCAAGATGGTAACATGGCGCTGTCAAGGAGGTGTAGGAAACTTTTGTTTGGCTTTATAGGAGGAAACGGAGACATGGACAACGTAAATACTGGGTGCATCCCATTAACCCCTTAACCATGGGGCGTCACTTTCGTGACGCTCGGGCGCAATGGATCATACCGCGGGGCGTTACTTTTGTGATTCTGTGTTATTTTGAATTATCCCGGGCTTTCAAGTGGTGGCTTGTATCATCTATCAGTACTGCCAATGTCCAACACTAGTCAGCATTCCAAATCTCATCTGTACTCCCATCCATTGTTGACATTTTAGCGATTTTCCCCCCTTCCTGACTCCCCTCCCTACCTGCCCTCCATTACCCTGTCCTCTCACCTCCCAGGCCGAGCTGCGCTAAGCAAATCTCCCCCGGATTTTTCCACAGATTTCATCCATTGAGATAAGCCCTATGCCCTATACTTATACAAAATAATATATACCCCCCAAAAATAAGGTAAGTGATAGTGTTATACACCAGGAATTGGCTAATATCACCTGACAACACCTCACGTGCATTCATTCGCTACATTACCACGGTAATTTCCCCTTTGAATTATGCCTTGTAATCTATGTCTGTAATAAAAATATACATCAGAAAGGAAGGGAGAAGCCTAAGTGACATTTACATTCACCTGGAACTACCTATTTCTTTATGTATTGCCGAGATTTTCTACCAATAATTTATTAGCATGTAAGTTAGCAGCTGTCAGCCTCCGTGTCATTGTTAATCCTTGCCTTCTCAGATAAGCCGTGGCATTTAGTTCCTTGTCCTCTGCTGTGGTCAAATCATGTCGCACTCATGCCCCGCCATTTCTGCCACTTCTGCGCCCATTGCAAAGGGCCCTGTGACCTCTACACCCAGAAAAAGTCGTGAGGGAAGCAGGAAAGGACTTAGTGACTCTGCATTGGCACGTGAACTACCAGTATTGTCTATGGTGATGATGGTGAGTGTAGCCTATACACTGTATATACACTGTATATGGCTAGTGAGGGAGTGATCGCCCTCTACCTACACAGATCAAAAGCCCTCGGGAACAGGGGGGTGGCTGCTTTCTCAGGCAGAGGAACTCCTTGAGAGTGAAATGGCTGGGAAGCATGCCGGCACGTGACTGGCTACAGCATAGCTGGGTCTTTCGGGTGTGGGCAATCAGGCAAGTTAGCTGCCTACTGCGACTGCAACACATTGGCGAGGTGTTCAGGAAGTTAGCCAAAGAAACCTTGATGGACTCTGAAAGAACAATAATGGCCCCCAGTCCCGTGCAGCCCTTAAATGGGCAGGGGGTGCTAAGAATCTCACGGTTGCCTCAATTACAATCTAATTCATTTATTAATGCAAAAAATACAATTAAAATTGGTAACTGGAATGTGAGAACGCTAAATCATGACGGTAAAATCGATGAGTTAGTGAAGGTTTTTCAAAATTACGGACTTGATGTTTGTGCTCTGACAGAAACAAGATTAACTGGAGTCGATAAGTTGGATTTGGAGGATGGTATACGTTTATTGATATCTGGCCGACAGGACGGAATGCATTATCAGGGAGTAGGATTGTTGCTGGGTTGTAAGGCAAATAAGGCTTTATGTGAGTGGGATCCTATAGATGAGCAATTATTATACGCACGGTTTAAATCAAATCATGGCAACATCAGCCTGTTTGTGTGTTATGCACCTACTAATGATGCACTCGATGAAAGGAAAGACACATTTTATGAAAAGTTGCAAGAAGGAGTAGGAAGGGTACCTAGACATGATGTTTTGATCTGCGTTGGAGACTTTAATGCAGTAATGGGCTGTTCAAATGAGGGATTTGAGGCATGTATGGGTAAGATGGGAGTTGGTAGTAGGATGAGTGAAAACGGAGTGAGGTTTGGAAGCTTCTGTCTAGCAAATGACTTAGTCATCGGGGGCACACTCTTTCAGCATTGCAATATACACAAGACAACTTGTGTCGCCGTGTGGAAAATATAAAAATCAGATTGATCACATCGCTATCAGTAGGAGGCATAGAAGTTCTCTGCTAGATGTTCATGTTAAACGGGGAGCGGATATTGGTAGTGACCATCAACTCAGCATTGCAAAAATAAGGTTTAAACTTAAAAATCAGAAGAAGGAAAAATCTGGTGTTGGTAGATACGATATTGTTAAGCTTAGAAGGGAAGGAGAAGAAAAGGAGGAATTCAGATTAGAATGCAGAAATAGGTTTTTGGTGTTGGAAACGTTGGAAGAGGGGGAGAGAAGTGTAGATGAGATGTGGGAGGATGTGAACAAAGTTCTGCATGAGACTGCTGAATGTACGATTGGAAGGAGACATAGATTCAGGAGAAAGAAATGGATGTCAGAGGAAACGTGGGATATGATAAAAAAGAGAGGTGAGGCTAAATTGAGGAGTGAGATGCAATGCGTTGATGAACAAGAGATTGAATTAGCAAGAGCTGCGTACTGGAGTTTGAATTCAGAAGTAAGAAGGTTAGCTAGGAGAGATAAAAGAAGATGTGGATGAAAAGGTTGCAGAGACTGAAATCTTAATAAACAAAAATGATGGACAGAGTCAAAGAATAGCATATGAATCGATTAGAGAACTGAGTGGTAATGCAGGTAAACGCAAGGAAATACCAGTTAGAGACAGGGAAGGAAATTTATTGACCAAAGATGGAGATATTAAAAATAGATGGAAAGAGCATTTTGAGACAGTTCTTAATAGACCAATACCACCAGAAGAGGATATACCGTCTGCTCAGGAAGATTTAATTATAGAAACAGGAGAGTTGAGGCTTGCAGAAGTGGAGAAAGCAGTAAAACAGTTAAAGAATAATAAGGCACCAGGGGAGGATGGTTTATTTCCGGAAATGTTTAAAGTGGAGGGGGATAGATTAATAATGATCTTGACCAAGCTATTCAATAAGATATGGGTGACGGGGTTACTACCATCAGTTTGGAAGAATGGTGTAATTGTTAAAGTTCCGAAGAAGGGAGACCTGAGTGAATGTGGTAATTGGAGGGGAATCTCTTTGTCACCGATAGCTTTGAAAGTTTTCAGTAGAGTGTTGTTAAATAGGTTGGAGCCGGTGGTTGAGGGTATTCTGAGGGATGAACAGGCTGGTTTTAGAAAGGGACGTGGTTGCAATGATCATATCTTTATAGTTAGGCATTTGATGCAGCAAGTTAATGAAATGAGAGTACCGTTAAGTCTTTGTTTTGTTGATTTTGAAAAGGCTTTTGATAGTGTTTCGAGAGAGACTATGGGGAAGATCATGAGACATTATGGAATACCAGAGGAGTTTGTGAGGGTCATTATGAACATGCATGAGGACACATTTTGTAAAGTGATGGTTGATGGTTGTCTGAGTGATTCGTTTGAAGTCAAGTCCGGAGTAATTCAAGGTGGTGTTCTATCGCCTTTACTATTTATATTGGTCATTGATTACATTATGAAACGCGTTGGAACAGAAACCGGTGCAGGTATACTTTGGGGAGAGAACAGGAACTTTTGGATTTAGATTATGCAGATGATATAGTTTTGATTTGTGATGGGCCAGAAGAGATGCAGAGAGTGTTGGACTGTTTGGTGAGTGAAGGTCGTAAGGTGGGTTTGGTTATTAATTGTGGAAAAACTGAAATAAACAATATGAATATGGAAAATGCGCAGGAATGTGTAATTGGAGGTATGGTTGTAAAGTAAGTTGATAGGTTTAAATATTTAGGTACTTATTTAGCCAAGGATGGTTCTTTGAACTTTGAATTCGAGGAAAGGTTAAAGAAGGCTAATCAGGCAATGGGAATGCTTAAAAATATTTGGAATAATAACAATTTTTCTGTGCATACAAAAATCAAACTTTATAAGGTAATGGTTAGGAGTATCTTAATTTATGGACACGAGTCTTGGTACAGCACAGTGACTATGGAAAATAAATTCTTGGTGTTTGAAAATAAAGCACTTAGAAGAATATTAGGAGTTAAGTGGTGGGAAAGGATACCAAATAGTAGAATTAGAGAAATAACGGGAGTGCAGCCGATCGATGAATATGTTAGATTCTCACGATGGAAGTGGCTAGGACATGTGTATAGGAGACAGGGAATAGTACGAGGTTCACCAGGGTGGGTGGCACTTGGTAGGAGAGGTAGAGGAAGGCCAAAAGAGACGTGGGTGAGGACAATGAGACGGGAAGCTGGAGATGAGTGTTGGGGAGATCTTGAGGAGTTAGCACAAGATAGGATGTGGTGGTGTGAGTTCATTGAGGCCCTATGCATCCCCGAGGGTGCCACAGGAAATGATTGATTGATTGATTGATTGATGATGGATAGTGATTTTGACAATTCGGGTGAATTGTGAGATGAGCCGGGTGAGGAAATCGTGCCAGAAAGTGCTAGTACGAGTGCTTCAGTGTCCAAAGTTATCCCTAGCTCCAAGGGAAAGGAGCCGTTAGTGCAGCAAGGGAAGGAATTTGGGAAGGGAGTGAAAAGGCGGCGTGTTAGCCCCAGAACAATGGCCCCGCGTGACCCAGCCCGCCATGAGTCCCGAGTTGATTCACCTCCCCGTTCCCCAAGCCCCACTTCACTCATTTCTTCCTCTTCATCTGCTGAATTATCTCCGGAGTCTTCGTCGTCGGAGTCACCACCAGCATCAACAGTGAAGGCAGGCCGTAGAGGAAGAGGTAAATCCCGGACAAGTAAAAGTAGAGTTGGTACTAGAGTAAGGGCTGCTAGTGCTGTACGGCAACCCAGGGTCAGTGCGAGTGATCTTGAACGGGGTAAATCTTGCCTCACAGCCACCCACCACCCTCATCCACCCTACACCGCCACAACAGGGAATCCTGGACGCCTTTGCGTGGACGGAAAGGTCCGATTTTGTCCCTGAACATCTCCATTTCGACGAAAGTTCCTCAGGAATACAGCCTGCCTTCACTCTTGACGATAATGCTGAGTGTGTGGACTACCTTTTGGCCTTCCTAGATGACAAAGTCATGCAGCACATATGTGATGAGACCAACAGGTATGAATCACAACATGCTGCAAGTGGTACAGGTGCAGCCAAGATGTAACAGCGGTCCATGCTGGGAGTGCAGGAGCTGTATGTGTTTTTTGCCTTCATGCTTCTCATGCCACACTCCAAGAAGCATGAGTTGGAAGAATACTGGTCCATGGACCCCTTACTACACTCACCCACCTTCAATAAGTACATGGCCAGAGATCGCTTCCGGAACATCATGGGAAACCTGCACTTTGCCGACAACGATGTACCTTCCCAAACCGACCCACTCTGGAAGATCCGGGAGATTCTGAGCAGAATGAAGGATAAGTTTATGTCATTCTTCCACCCCTTTCAGAAGGTTGTCATTGACGAATCCTTGGTTTTGTTCAGAGGACGTCTTCGGTTTGTACAGTACATTCCAAGCAAACGCCATCGCTTTGGAATCAAGTTCTTTGTACTGTGCGACTGTAAGACGGGGTACATCCTTAACTTCGTCATTTATTCAGCCAGCACTGTCGATCTGGATAAAACACACCCCCTTGGCTTCTCAGGCTGTGTAGTGAAAGTGTTCCTTGAAAAGTATTTTGGTGGGAATCATGTGCTGTATACAGACAACTATTATACAGCACCGAAACTTGCCAATTACCTTTCAGAGCACGGCATCGGCTCCTGCAGCACTGTCAAAAGTAATTGTGCCCACTTCCCTAAATTCACAGAGGCAGGAACCTCGCAGCGAGGAGACGTGCACCTACGCAAGTCTGAGAAGATGCTGGCAATACGGTGGCATGACAAGAGGGTCGTGCACATGCTCACCACCGTACACAAGGGGGAAATGACAGACAGTGGGAAGGTCGACCGTAGGACAGGCGAACCTGTGATGAAACCTGATGCTGTGTTAGACTACAATATCAACATGCGGCTGGTGGACAAGTCCGACATGATGATTGGTGAGATCGACTGCCTCAGGAAGAATACTAGGTGGTACAGGAAAGTTTTTCTGCATCTCATAGATATGACGATGCTGAACGCCTTCATCCTGTACAAGATGAAGATCAAGCCACCCAAGTCCTCCCTGAGGTTGTTCGCCAGGACTTGTGTCCAGCAGCTGCTGGAAAGATATGGTAGGGTGACAGCAGCAACTCCAAGGCGCCATCCAGTAACACTTTCCGACCGACTTGAGCAGAGGGCGTATATGGATCGGCACAGACTGGAGCTAATGCCTGCCACAGGTAAAAGGAAGGTTGCGATCCGCAGGTGTCAGGTGTGTGCACATACCACCCGCCGCACACCTGAGCACAAACGCACCTCTTGGCAGTGCGCTGAGTGCCAGGTTCCCCTCTGTGTTACCTGCTTCTTTGATTACCACAGCCAGAAGCAGTTCTAAAAGTGCAAGTGGGAAAGGAGAGTAATGTGTAAATAATGTGTAAATAATGTGTAAATAGCAAGTGAAAGCAATGGATGTTCAGTACATATGATTGAACAGTGTATTATAGTTTTATCTTACTAAAAATGACAGTGACTAACATAATGTAAGTGAAATAGAAGGGTAAATATTGAAAACAGAATAGAAATGTAAATAGTAATGTAAGCAATTAGTAATATAAGAATATGAGTACAAATACTTTATGTTAAAACAGTGAAAGTGAATCCGTGGCTCTCTACGTATTTTACTGAATGAAAAATTGAATGACTTCAGAGACAATAAACTAATACTATTGAAGGAAACTTATGGAGAAAAACTCCAGATATATATATATATGTGATATTGTAATAGAAATATAAAGTGTGAGGGGTTTTATGAATAATAAATGACAGAGTACCAAGAGCGAACTAGCGCAAGTGCGACGGTCAGATGCGCTCGTAATTTTCATTGCTTTCACAGTGGGTTTTTTTTTGGAGTATGGATCCCAAACTACTTGAAAATCATAGAGTAGTGTTTATAGTGTTAATATCTGGCTGTGGTAATCATATTACGGGTTGTCGGGAAGTGTAAAGTGGAGACTTCGTTACCCAACTTCAGAGGTCTCCACAAGTCCTACGGTAACGACGAAGGCTCAACAAACATTCCAGGAGAAAGCTGAAGGTATGTGCCATAAGCATATTTAATTTTGATATTCTAGGACTAATAACTGATTTTTGGCAAATATTTTTTGAGAGTCTGTCGGAGCCCGAATAACCCCGCAGGACACGCAAAACATTGTTATACATGCTCGCGGTGTAGAGGTTAACAGGACACGAACATCATTGGGTGAATATCACCACCTCTTTCCCCAAATACTTGATGACGAACATAGGTGTGTGGAATATATACGAATGAAACCGCAGGCATTCCGCCATCTGTTGAATCTTGCAAAGATCATCTAAAGAAGGAAGAAACAAACTACAGGAAACCAATATCTTCAGAAGAACGACTGGTCGTCACCCTAAGGCAAAAAAAAATATTGGAGTACGTTATAGGCATATTTTGCAGGAGCTGCATAGGCTGTTGTTTTTGGGTTGGTTATGTTTGGGTATGATTTACCGATACATGTTCATGCATACAACATGTCTGTACCATATGTAATATTGCGGTAGGTTACTAAATTATTAGACGTCACGCTAATGAAAGATGTAAATAAGGACAAGAATGCACACAATTATAACACCATTTATTCCTACCCACGCACAGAATGCATAAAAAGATCGTACCGTATGTATCTTACACAGGAGCCATACGACCTCATTGTAATGCGCAGTAACATAAAATAAATTGAGCATAACCTGAGCATAAGTGTACACTTTCCATACATAAGAATATATACAAACACTATCGTAATACAGTAGTAATGAACCAAGCACGTTATGTACGTCACTAACAACATAATACGGGGCTCTGTATGTCTGCACGTACTTGTGACCAAGTACATCCATATAATTATATACAAGTTACAAACTGTTATATACAAGATACAAACAGTTTAGGGTGTGTTTTATCGTATATGGCGGTACGGCTCTGTACCGCCACAATCAACCTTTTGTCCTCCATGGTAGCTACACACCTCCGGATAACACGGTCACACAGTTCCACATAACGTCGAAATCAAACGGACAAACGAGGTGCGCACTTTTCTGCGCCGCAAGATTCTCATATTATTCGGACCACCGGTGTAAACGCTTCACCAGGCTCATGAAACATTTTAATGGTTGTTACCACGGCCGTTTGTTTCCGACGTTGGTGGTCAGACAATTTGCGCCACAATATGTCTGGTTCCGGCCTCGGTGTGAACGGGCCCTAAGGTGGAGGGATGTGGTGGATGAGTGTGTGAGGAAGAGAGGTATGGAAGTTGGTGAGGTTAAAGGACTGACAAGAGACCGAGCTGGATGGATAAATTTTGTGCTGAGAAGTGCACAACCAGGGATTTTGCACCATTTTATAAATTGACAGCATTCAGATTTGTGTGTGTGAGGCTGCAGAACGTTCTGAAATTTGGGGGGCCTATCTGATGGAGCCAGGATTCCAAGGGTTAAATGATGAGTATATGGACGCATGGCCAATTGGGGGTGCAGTGCTGTCGTGTGTACCTACCACTCCTGAACCCTTGTTAAATCCTACTCGAAGGCAGACATTTCAGAGAGTGCAGTATTATGTCCGTTCCTAAGATTCTGCATGTTTGCACGCTTTCGAGATTTTCTTGATGACATACGCAGACTCTCACTCATAACCAAAGCCACTGCAATATTACTTTTATAAGCACTTTCTCGCCCTAAAATCCCAGATCCTTTCACACTTATATTTATTTATTAAGCACTGGCTGGGATAGGATTATTTCTCAGGTAATAGAAAGTGATGTTCCTCGGTCATATGGATCAGTTACCTTTTAGGAACCGTAAGACACGGCTTGAACGTGTATGACACAGCTGATCGTTGGTGCCAGGCTTTGTAAGCTGGCAGTTACCATGCATCCGTTTATGCATTTGCAAGTAAATGTTTGTCTGTATACCTGATAGAGGATGACAGTTTTTGAAAACTGTATATATCCCAACATCTTTTTCTTCTAGTTATTTCATGATTGTCCAGGTATTGTGCCAGGGTCTTTGGTGGTGCAGAGAGAATGAGGCTCAGAGATTACTTAAAAGATTTCATGGCCCCGTGAAATTCTCAAGGATTGTTGTTTCGCTGGATTATGGCACGCAACCCGGCCCCCTCGTACACAATGGCCCAAGGTTATTTCATCAGATATTTTATTCCAAGAGGAGGGGACCAAATAGGATCCATTTTCTGTTTTCATTTGTGTAGTGTACTCTTTGCAACTCTAAAGTATCATTATTATTGTGTAGCACCAGTAAAACAAGCTCCATGCAAACTTATAATACCATACCTTATTATATCTTAAAGCCTATCATCATGTCCATCGTATATATAGTGCACGAAATAAAATAGTGAAAGTGTGCAGATTATAAGAGAGTGCGGCATGGCACCAGTGGGAAACACTATCTTGGCAGAAAGCTTCCTACTGCACTTTACGAACTCACACCGCGTGGAGGACCAGATCTAGATCCACAAGTTTCCCTCGCCACTACATGGTTTTCCCGTGACCACCTCCTGTACACCACTTCGCTCCTAACTCTCTTTCCTTTTGTATTGTACTTTTCTATTTCCCCGTTTCTTTATCTTGTTTTACTCATTCCCTCCCTTCTCTCTCTCTCTCTCTCTCTCTCTCTCTCTCTCTCTCTCTCTCTCTCTCTCTCTCTCTCTTTCATACAGTATAATATGAACTTATGTATGTTTGTATAAACAGATGATGCATAAACATAATTATACAATACTGAAATTTCTTTCCAGGGGTTCGGCTGTTCTATACGAAATTCAACAGATGGAATACTTTGGTTTGCTACCACTTGTTATTTCACTTCGTTTCTCTCGAAGCGGAATTTTGGGTTAGGTCATGTCCGTCCGTCCGTCCGTCTGTAAGTCCGTTCCACGCTGTATCTTAGAAACAATTTGTTGGATTTTTTGTTGAAGCTGTGCCTTAAGTATTGAAACATGTTGGTTCTCCCTCATTTAGGATTTGTGTGACAGCACTATTGGTAAGCCTTGTGGAAAATCAGTGAAGATTCTTTATTAAACTAAACCCCCCAACTGTTCTCCGTTTCAGTCATTGTTATATCTCTCGATTGTACAGTGAGAAGTCCGTTCTTCTACCAGATTCTAAAATATCAAACACATTAGTTTATATGTCGGTCTCTCGTGTTTGTGACTTTGTTAACATTGTTACCCTAGGACGTATGTTTAAAATGAGTATTGACAGTGTCGTTTCTAATTATTGTTGAAGAAACAAACGACAAAAGATTATCTTTCCAGTGATGTTTTATGTAAAATAGTCTGTAAACGTTCACGTGTATAGTTTCAGTGTGGACAGTCTTGTTTCACTGCAGCGTTTACTACTGCTGGTTGTAACATGCTTTAGGAATATATATATATATATATATATATATATATATATATATATATATATATATATATATATATATATATATATATATATATATTTTATAACAGAACAGGGGAAGGAAAAACAAATGAATAAAAAAAAAAATCCATACACCAGATTACTGTTTTCTTCCATTCATATCTGTAACAGTTGGACTTGAAAAGCCGTGGGTTGAAGTTTGAGAGGAAACAACTCCGGGAAAACGAGTTCCATAGAGATGCAGTTCGGGGAATAAAGGAATTCTGGTAGGCAGAAGTTCTGCGATATGGCTGTGTGACATTCCAGTCATTAGCGCTACCACTTGTCCGTGTAGCACGAGGGAAGGCATGGAGAGGTGGCACAATGGACACAACTTCGTTTGAACATTAGGTATAAAAATATATGTAAAATAACGCAAGGGAGGCAATATTCCTTTTTACTTGTAGGGGAGGTAGTATATTTAAAATAGCAGGGTTATTAATAATTCCAACAGCTTTGTTCTTAATTTTGTCTAGTTGTTTTAGTGCAACCTCTCCACATCCATTCCACAAAGGTGAGCAATATTCAAGCTGAGAGAGCACATGACTCATACAGATTATAGCTAACTGCTCGTCAGTGAGAAAGTTACGGACTCTGTACAATAATCCTAGTTCCTCTGAGGCAGTTGTAGCAAGTGATCTGACTTGAAAGGTCCAGCTGAGGGCGTTGTTAAATGAGACACAGAGAATTTCAGTACTTTTGGAGATGGGAATTTTAGTAGCACTGGAGGTAATATACGAATCTGGCAATATCTGTGTATTAGTAAATTGTATATATTTGGTTTTACTAGCAATAAATGAGACAAGTTTGTTTTGTCCCCATTCTTTGATCTTAAATAAGTCTTGATTTATGGAGATGGCTGTACTGATTTGAGAGTTAGAGATATCAGACTTTGTAAATGGGTGTTTGAGTGCGAATGAACTGTGAAGTGTTGAGACATCCGTATATGAATGGATAGGATTGTGGGTGACAGATAAGAGATCATTAATATGAACCAGGAACAGGGTTGGCACCAGAACTGACCCCTGCGGCACGCCGGCGTTAATTGAGTGGAAAGTGGAATATACATCATCTACTTATACTCTTATTTTTCTGTCGCTGAGATATGAGGAAAGCAGAGGAACAAAAGACGTTAGTCCATAGCAAGGGAGTTTGGACAACAGGGAATGGTGCCACACTCTGTCGAAAGCTTTAGAAATATCAAGGGCTACTTCAAGAGTTTCTCCATGTTGGTCAATTGATTGATGGACGGTATGAGTCAGGAGGTTGAGTATGTCAATGGTGGCTCTTTCGTGACGAAAACCACGAAAGAGCACCAGCTATTCTGTCTCTAATTCATTAATGTTCCTTGGTGTTTTTACACCTGGCTCGGCAAAGAATCGTTTTATTTAGCAAGAGACTGCAAATAAGAAAGAGTATCCCAAATTTTTTGTATCATTACCGAAATACATCAGAAGAAATAGGAGTATAGGAATCCTGAACTTTCTACCTTGCTCGTCATTACGTTATGTAATTTGTTTTTCAGCTA
This sequence comes from Coenobita brevimanus, assembly GCF_032717465.1. Classification (NCBI taxonomy): domain Eukaryota; kingdom Metazoa; phylum Arthropoda; class Malacostraca; order Decapoda; family Coenobitidae; genus Coenobita; species Coenobita brevimanus. Next base: position 21,898,640 of record NC_137048.1, read on the forward strand.
AACCATTTCATATCTTCCAAATTGTTTTCATAATGTCCGTGACCTTCGTAAGTCACCTGTCATAAAGCAGGATGCCTACGATCATGTCCCTCTCAAAACTGCATTACGTGTTTGCATGAAGAACCAGGGACATTGAAAGAATCTGCGTGCTCCTATTCTTGGCCTTACCCTTCCTGCATAATAGGCCTACTGTGCTAAGGGGCCATCATTTAGCTGACAAGGTAAACTTCGTATCAGATTATCCTGAGCGATGTACTATGACTCAGACACCTTGCTATTTTCTTGTATGCAAATATCGTTTTAATACTGACATAATTTTCATCAATAATGTATTAGTGCGATAACGGGGTATGATGTGTGAAATAAATCACTAAGGAATATCGTTATGAAATCGCCAAAGCAACCTGGGAATACGTCCCCGTTCGCGAAGGCCAAGTAAAAGATAAATCTCTCTCTCTCTCTCTCTCTCTCTCTCTCTCTCTCTCTCTCTCTGCTCTTGCTTTAAGTAAAGTGTAGTTCCGTAAGGAGCCTGATCAGGATCTGTCTGTGAATACAGGTACTGAAACTTTTTTTTATGCAAGAGAGAAGGAACCAAATGCCAGGAGCCTGCAATGTTGTTTCCTCAAAGTAAAAACAAAAACAAGACAACATAGCCAAATTCAAGATGCTTTCATTTCGAGACACTTGGACACACTGCGTTCGAAAGACTGGAGATCACAGACAGTAGCAAATGCAGACAGAGTAAGGCAGTTTCAGAGCTGACCTGCTGCATACAAGAAGGAATGGGGAGTAACGAGTAACTCTTACATTATAGAGTTGGACAGAAAGGGATGAGAGTTTGTTGCCTGAAGGGTTCTACTTGTCCGACATAACAGTGAAGGGATGAAAGCACACAGATCAAGGAAACAAAGGCGTCTAAGACCAGAAGGTCGTGAGTGACGATTTATAAAATATGGGAAACGAAGGCCTAAAGTTTAACTTTTGTCATTCGAAAACTAATAAACATATTAATGTGTGTTTTCTTTTCCCATTTTGAAGCCAAAATCATGTAGATTTTTTTGTGTATGCAATACAAGTAGCAGTACACATGCATAGATTCTTAAAATGTGCATAATATGTGAAAACTGGCAGTTACTGGGTTTTTGGGCGAGTATATTCGTGCATTTATAACATTGTTACTCCATAACTAATAAAGTCATCAAGGTTGGGATTGTTTAATTTTGAAGAGGAAAACCTAGACAATGTTTATGTATGCCAGTCACTATGTCTGGGGGGCATGCACGCACATAAATACATCGGTATCAGTAATATGTTAAGAAATATCACCAAAAACAGATTTAAAAAAATAAAAACAACAACATTTCCAGTGGAACGGCTGGTATCTTGTTATCCAGAATCATGAAGCTTTTTAGAGCTCACTTTTTTCCATGTGCTCTTATTTACTGGCTTTTTCCTTGGCCCTGAAGGCCCAGGCTGATCCGGCACCAATTCCTGCACATCGTCAGTATCACTAGAACAGGTGGTATCATGCATGACTGTGTAGTAGTAACAAAACCACTGTAACTATCCAGAAAAAATAGGAGATATGCTACCCGTTGCTGTGTACAAGATAAGGAATGCGGGGAATGAATGTTTACATGTGGGACTGTAGGTAGAAGCCTTGTGCAGAGAAGGGACGAATGCAGTGATTGGCTTACAATTTGCATGACCATGCGCTTACAGGCTGGAGCTACCTATGCGGTGGTAGAGACAATCCAGGACTGGCAGGCCCACCAGCGAGGCAACATGGCTGCCGGCGGCGTGGGATTGGCTAATGTGTTATTTAAAGGGACAAAGTACACTTATGGCCACATCTGGTCCTACGACGTGAGCCGTTAGCCATTTATACTGCTCTTAGGCAGCAAAGTTATTACTCTTTGATGGCATTTTGACCATACTTTCAAGACCAGAAAGACTTAAATACATCCACCATGGGACAGAGGATAATTTGGGGAAAATACTTGACTCTGTTCTCGGTGAGGCGGCAGTCACAGTTTTCTGGTCCTAATGCCTCCATATTATGACCATTGATGGAATGATAGAGAAGAGCTAAAGATGCAAAAATGCGGCGAAAAGACAGAGGTTGAAGAGAGCCAGGAAAGGAAGAGTTAATGAAGGGAAAAGCCTTTGACTCCACCTTGTTGAGAAAAGTTCTATGTGAGGAGCCTCTCCACACATGAGAGTTGTACTTTACACAGAAGTAAATAAGACCCATATGTAAAGTCAATTGTGTGGGCGAAAAGATGGCATATAGTCGGGTTAGCATCTCCTAATCTCTTGGAGGCCGATTTTAGAGGTAATATGATCTTCCTATTATAGATCCCGTGAGAGTGAAACCCCAAGTACCTTCAAAGATGATGCAGGATTGAGTTGGATATTTGAGAAGGTTCTACATTAATGTTGACGGGTCAAAAGATATAAGAACTGAGTTTTTGTTACATTAAAAACAATATTACCTTTAAACCAATCACAGATATGAGCCAAGTCAGACATTAGATGTGACAAAGTTTCACCTAACGTTTGTTTAATTGACTACTGAGATGGACGTTGCGAGAAGTAAATGGAAAGGCTAAAAGTGGAGTCTTCAGGGTATGGGATGTACAGTTTGGAAGGTCATTGATGAAAATAAATGAAGAGAAATGGTGATAGGACAGAAGCCTGAGGAACACCACTACTGATATCTCTAGAAGAAGAGCAGTGGGTGTCTACAACACAAGCTACTGAATGACCAGAGAGGAAGCTAGAGATGAAAGCACAGATAGATTGATAGAAACCACAAGAGAATAGTCTGGAAATTAAATTATTATACCAGAATCAATCGAAAGCCTTTGCTGTCAAGTTCAGTGACAAAGCTTCACTGAAGTCCCGAAAGAAGGATGGCCAGGAGTCTGAAAGGAAGGTAAGAAGAACGCTAGTGTGCGGCCCTGACGGAAACCATGCTAGTGATCGGAAGGAAAGTTCTAATTGTTAAGATATATATATATTTTTTTTTGCTAAAGACTTAAGAAATACAGGATGGTAAAGCAAATGTGGGATAGTTAGAGGGATGGGAATGGTCACCGGTCTTTGGGACAGGCTGAAGGAAAGCAAACTTCCTGCAAGAAAGAAAGATGTAAGTCGATAGACAAAGGTGGAAGAGTTTACCTAGGAGGTGTAAGCACAGAAGCACGATTCTTGGGGACAAGAAGAGGGACTCTATTAAGCCAATATGCCTTGTTATTACTGAGGTCAGTGAGGACAGAAAGTACAAAGTCGTATCTCTGTTTCGTTCGAAGATCATTATTTTACACGAGAAATATATATTGAAAGAGCCCTACTACGGCTACAAATTCGTGGTTGGCTAGCCTGACTTTCTTCAAGCTTCATATCTGCTGCTGATGGGATGACGGTAACCCATGTAATTCCGAATCCTTAACCTCCATTTCCAGAGACGAAGTGTGAATCATATTCAATCAGACGATAACTGCCGTGCTGCTACATTTTACACTTTACCACAAAACGTCAGGCAGACCTAATATATACCTTGGTATGGAAAGGGCACACAACATACATCCAACGACTGGAAGGATGAGAGAGGACTTGATATTCCTTTATTTAGCAGATAAGTAACAGATAGTGCAGATATTCAGTGTAAGCAGAACTGCAGAAAGATGTATCAGGCGATTTCAGGAGGAAGGCACAATGGACAGCAGTCATCATTCTGGTCGCCCTAGTGTTACCACACCCCTACAGGACCAGGAAATAATCACAACGATGGAAAGTAACACCTGAAAGCAGTGCTTATTCCTTAAGAGATGAATTGAACCTAGAATGAAGCACACGAATAGTTTTGCATAGACTTCTGTCTTCTCGGTTTTGTGCTCGAACTCCACCCTGTGGGACTCATTTTGCCACTCATAGCAAAACATTCAATTATCATTATATAGTAACTCTACAGTATCTTCATGTGTAACAATGTTGTTTGATGATATAATGAAAATCATATCATATTATTACCAGCGTATGCTAAGGGAAAGTTTATAAAGAAGTAAATCCAAAATCCGGGCATATCTTTAGCTAGCTGAATTGCATTGTCCCTAGCATGGTATTAAAAAAGAGAACAGATGATAAACTGTTCATTCAAATACCAAATGATTTTAGCAATCGGAAAAATCACGACTACATATACTGTACTTGCTTAAAGGCCACCTTTGGCGGCATTTACGCTCGATATCAAAGAGGCTGCGTTCTGGTAACTTCAGCGCCCACAAAGAAACTTGGGAACCGGTGGCCCGATTTTGACTGGAAATTATTTTATTCTTCAAGTTAGGGGATTTTAACGGTCCCTTTCTCTAATAAAAATTGTGATACAATGCGCCAGTTTTGCTGTGTTACCGTAGCAAACGGACAAACCAACAGCATACATAAATTGGATCATTAATATATATATATATATATATATATATATATATATATATATATATATATATATATATATATATATATATATAATTTCTCCTAATTATCAAAAATAGGGTCGCATCCACAGGCTCATTACCTGGAACAAATGGCAACTCATGTCACTGTTACCAAACATCCTTAAGACGAAAAGCAGAACACAGCAAACCTTGAGCTTTTCAGTAGATGTTTTCACCAAATTTCAGGACACGACCTTTGTCTTTGACTGTACATCAACTGAAAATTTTTTAGTGTCTATCATGAGGATGTCAGAGATGGAAAGTGACAGAGAAACAGCACCGGAATTATCTAATGTGGAAGTGGAGGAAAAAGTCTGAACAAAGAGTTCTGCTTTTTCTGCAGAAACAGCTACTGAACCATGAGACCAGAAAAGAGGGAAGGAGGATGAAGTAAAGCTATACGAGACGTTTTTGGAAAGATGCCAAAAGGAGTGGGAAGACTATGAATCGGAAAGTTCAAAGTATTTATTACAAATTGAATTAATCTTAGCAGAAGAGAGAAAAGAGTTAGCACGGTTTCGAGCAGAGACATAAGAGATGAGATTCAGAGGTGGGCGGGCTTTGGTATCTTCTGTTTTCCTTCTCCTTGTTGTGGACAGCATTATAAGAAGCGTAATTAAACCAAGGTTGTTTTTATCAGTCACACGATAAGAGAATGGAATGTACGTTTCAATTCCCGAGAGAATAACCCCCATAATGGGCAATGAACAGCCAGATGACTCTTCGTCATGTATCTATGTCTATATATCTATTCTGTTTCATTCCTAAAGGTGGATAGCCAAGACAGAAAGAAACACTCAACAAAATACTCATCCACACACACATTTACCCGTATCCTTGCCACAAAGGGATGAAGGGACCTCTCCCCACTGCACCACACTGCACGAAAGTCAATTACGCAGTGGAATCCAGGCACATCTGCAGCAGGGCTGGTTTACCCCTGCCACGCCATAATGCATCCATCCCCTTCCCCGCACCTGACCCGATCAACTGATCAGACCAGATGCGGGAGAACATCCCGTCGGGGTCGCGTCACCATTTGTGCATTCGCAGTTTTTCTTCATTCATCCCTATCACGTGCATCCACTCTTCCTTGGTCTACAGACATCCCTCTCGCATCTAACGCTTTCTTCACACTGTCTATTCATGCTATTCGTGGTCCTCCTCTCATCCTTACACCTCTCACATCAGATCCAGTAATCTTTTTTACCAGTCACTCTTCATTCATTCTCTCCATAAGCCCAACCAACCGCAACACTCTCAGTTCAACTCCATCAGCCATCTCTTGCATAACTCCAGTTCTCCTTTGCACTTCATCATTTCTCACTGGATCCATATGCGTCACTCCACATATAGTCCTCAGACACCTCATCTCTATTACGTTCAATCTCTTCCTCTCTGCTATTCCCATTTTCCATGTTTCAGCCCCATATTACGCAGTTGGTACCACTACTCCTTCATACAGCCTTCGCTTTAAATCCTTTCTAAGCAGACGACATCGAAACACTTTTTCATTCCTGCCAGCACCTTTCCTACTTATTCAAAACTTCGCCTCAACATATATTCTTCCATCCATAGCAACCTGTGACACTAAGTACTTAAAACACTATACCTCCTCAAGCAACTCACCATTCAAAACTACATTGATCCTCATACCATCTACCAATCTCGTACACTTCATCACTTTAATTCTAATTCACTCTCGATTTCCTCCTCTCACATACCCTTCCAAACTCCTCTACCAGCTGTCTCAATCTTTCCCCCGAATCAGCCACCAGTGCAGTATCATCCACAAACAGCAGCTGACTCAGATTCCACTCTCTACCATCAGCATCCACCAGACTCAAACCTCTACTTGACACTCTCGCATTCACCTCCCTTACAACACCATCCATATAAATTTTAAACAACCGAGGCCACATCACACATCCCTGCCACAGCCGCACACTCACAGGAAACCAATCACTCACAGTACTTTCCACTCTTACACATGCTTTACTATTTGCATAAAAACTTTTCACTCCTTTTTACAACCTACTGCCTAGTCCGCACAATCTAAGAACAGTTCACAAAGCCTCCCTATCACTTCTATCATACGCACCCTAAATCCATGAACGCCCAAAACACATGCTTATCTTTAGCCAAATACTTTTCACACACCTGTCTCCACCAAACAACTGATCCATGCATCCACTCTCACTCCTAAAACCACACTGCTCAACACCAATCACTCCCTCTATATCTTTTCTCTCTTAATCGACACTGCCATGGAAGCAATAAACCCACAGGTCAACACTAATTTAATTCCCAATGATATTAGAGCGAATGTAGGGTTACTCTGGGGCACTGATTACTACTATGGCATCAATTTTGCCAGGTTGGTTCTGATTTTTGAGATAATGGATGCCACCATATTTGAGAATTCATCACACTCAGCCTTCAGAGCCCCTGTCGTTTTCACGTGCATACATTTCTTGCTGAACTGATTTTCATGTATTTGGTCATCTCACTGATTTCAGATTTAATGCAGGAATTAATTGTACGTTCAGTTTGATCAGAAAGTCTCAGGACCTTATTGACAAAAAAAAAAAAAAAAAAAGAAAAAAAAAATGCAAAAAAATTCATGGTCAGGCGTAGTCTACCATCATACAAAAGGAAACACATGAAATACCGAATGGCATTGTACTGAGTACAATAAGTAGGTAAGTTGGTTTAGGTAATCACAACTGATGCATAGGAAAACGGTGTTTGTACGATTTTCTTTTGTGTCGGCCATCAGGACAAACACGTTGGTGGCTCCAGCAGTAGTCTGCCATTACTGTCTGTCCTATCTGCCTCGATACCTTTCCTTCAGCACGTTTATACCCTGATGGAACCTCTCCGCTTGTTCCTCAATAAAATCACCAAGATTCTGTGGAAATGTGTCCAAGTGGCTATGGAGAAAATGTACCTATATGCTCATATTAGCACTCAATTTTTTTAACATTTGCACTAATTCTTTATAAATGTCTGCTTTTTGGTTTCCCAAGAAGTTCTTGGCAACTGAGACATAACTTCACCAGTCAGAAGATTCAGCATCATTAATAAAATTTGTGAAACTCGAATCTTTGATGAGTTTAGGAATCTAAGGACCATCAAAGATTCCTGCATTTAGTTTTTCAATACTCAGTCAAAGGAACTATCTACAAATGTATTTGAAGCAATCTCCACCTTTGTCCAAGGTCTTAACAAATTGTGTCATCTGTGGTGGGAGAATGATTTTTCCTCTGTCAACTAGTGACTCGTTAATGATGTTTGCTGCACTTGCAGTCATGTTTTCCCTTGAAGACCATGTCACTTTTCCAAAGATCTTGTTTTGCTTTACCATCCCACAAGCAGATGAAACAAGCATACTTCGTATATCCACTTACAGTAGCTGCCCAAACAAGTTCACCATCTTGAGGTCCACACAAATTGACCACTGGTGCTCATGACAGCAGAGCTTCTGCAAGATCATTTTGATATTTTCATATTGTTCTTTAAGTTTTGTTGAGTAAGCAATGAAAGAGATGCACAGCGGTTACCATTGTGCAATAAAACACATTTCAAGCTTCTGGTGGAACAGTTCATAGAAGACAGCCAATCTTCTGGTCGATAATCCGGTATTCCCATTTGGAGGAGAAGTCTAGGGATGTCACTGGAGTATACAATTTCTTCATCTTGGCTGAAATAAGGAAGAAGTGCCTCCTCTCTTGTCCGATAAACTGTTATTTTAGCTTCCGGTTTTAAACAGTTCTGTCTTTTAGCCTGGATGCTAAAAGTTCAGATGCTTGATTTGACAGACTGAGGTCTCGTATCAGATCACTGGGCTCTTCTTGGGAGAACTGGTTAGGTATTAAAAAGCATTCCTTCATATTCACTTCCACTGCTACCACCTGTGCTACACTCCAAGGCCTGCCTTTCATCAAAATCTGACAATGGAAGGTCACGTAGTAAGGTAAACACTGGTATGGGAATGTTTTCACTGTGTGGCACAGGCCGCCTTGCTGATTCCAAATCAGGGTACTCCAACTCATTGGGGTAAAATAATAATTTCACGGGTATCCATTATCTCAAAAACTATAGCCAGTTCGGCAAAACAAATGTCATTTTTGGATTCAGCCCCCCCCCCCCAAATACCCTAAATTCGTTCAAACATCCTGGACAACTCTTTTTTTTTGGGGGGGGGGAATTATTTAAATCACGCTAGGGAGAATAAAAAATAAAGAATATACTGCCTTAGGGGTCTCCCAATCATCACCTCCAAAGTTCCACAGCAGCAGCTTTATGCGATGGTCCACAGGCCTTACTGGAGAGATAGGACAGACTAAGGTGATAAGGCTGTGGTCGGAGGAGCCCAGTGGAGAGAAACGATTAACAGAGTAAGCAGAAAGATTAGTTGTAAGAAAGAGGACAAGTAGGTTAGAAATTTTTTCAAGATGGTCAGGGATGTGGGTAGGGTGCTGTACAAGCTGCTCTAGGTCATTCAGGATAGAAAGATTTGGGATTGTTCACCAGGTGGATCGGTTAATGGAGAGGAGACTCAAAGGTGGTGGTGAACACTGAAATCTCGTAGAATGGAGATTTCAGAGAAAGAAGAAATTGATAGGATGTTTTCACCTTAGAATTAAGATAGTCAATGAGTTTTTCATAGTCAGCAGAATTAGGGGGTAAGCATATATTACAGATAAATTTAGAGAACGGCAGGATAACCGAAGGCAGACAGTAGAGAATTTAGAATATTCCAGTTCAGGAACACGAGCGTAAGATATATTGTTGGGTACATACACATAATAGCCACCCAGTCACCTATGGCTTTGAAGTAAATATAGGGAAAGTATGAGGATACAGAGAAGGGTTTGCTATCAATCGTCTCAGACAGCTGAGTCTCAGCGAGGAAGAGGTGAGGTTCAGGGGAAGAGAGGTTGTGTTCAACAGAGAGAAAATTAGAGGAAAGTCCACGCATGTTCCAGAAATCGAGGAAGAGGGAGTGAGGCAATGGTTCCATGTTTCTCACTTGGTCTTCACTGGGCGATGAGCGGATGGTGAGGGTTTTTATTCCTCCCCCCCCCACCCCACCCCACCCCTCGAGACTCCGAGGCTGGGTGTTGAGATGTCATTTTGCTGAATTTAGTATGGGAAGTGTGGTGTGTAATGTGCATATAGTTTGGTGCTGACAGTTAAAGGAAATTATCTAGGAGAGTATGGTGGCCTGCTCTTTGTGTCACTGAAACACTGAAAAGGTTCAGCAAAGGGCGGTGGTCAGGAGCTAGTCCCGATGGCTGATGAAACGGGAGCTCCTGCTCTCCCGGCCACGAGCGTTCCATCCACCTTCCTTACAGTGCCTTCAGGTATATTTCATTGTTGCTACCATCAGACGTTCGTATAAAGTTTAAGAGAGAGTTTCGAATTGGAGAGGTTAACAGTAGCCCTATTTATCCCTCATCTAAGAGATCTTTCAGCTCAGTGCAATCTCCTGGAGAAGGCCTGATTGAAATGGAAGAGAAATCCCAGGACAGGAGGCAGTTTTCTTAATTATTATCCCAAGTATAAACGCCAGCCATTCTTGTGTTTAAATAATTCAAAAAACATCCATTTTGCAAAATGAATGTCCCAGTGGGTGTGTGTGTGATGGGGAGAGGAGGGCTCTGCAGAGATTGCCTTGAAACAAATTTCCGACACTAAAGTCTGGTGAATATGAATTTATTTTACTGACATTTGCGCCTTCCAGTATTTCGAGCTAAGAGTACCTTGTTAATCTGATCTAGGAATCTGTTTTTTATATTTAGCTTAGTTCTCCAATTTTTGTTAATCTCCTGCAACTAAGTTTTGCATATTATTCAGTAATATCTATCCATAGGTCAGCTGGACCTGGTAGGCTGTAGGGGAGGGTGGGAACGTTGGTACAGTTGTCATAAAGACTTTGTAGTTACTTGTAGAGAAGTATATTTTAGACTTGTGGTCGAGCGGCTTTTATATCTTGTAGTAGTTTCCCCACCAGATGTCATGTAGTGACGGGAGAGGTAAAGAATAGTATGGGACTATTTTTATTTGTCTTGGAAATATTAAACAGGTATAAAAGTATAAGTCCCGGGTAGCTACCTCCCTGTCTCGCTATCTCTCTCTCTTTCTGTTCTAAGGCTAATCTCCGTCTCGACCTCTCTCTAGGGTCGCTTGTCTCCTTCTAAACTCTCTTTTCTAAAAATCTGGTGTAGTAGGGGTGTGTCACATATGTTCCTCATGGCAACAGATCTTTCTCACGAGAGGACTGCTGACAGCTAACTGCATCATCTCCTTACTGGCCGCTGTCGTCAGCTTTCCTCCGTGTAAGCATGTTTAGCGCTGCTCACTTCTCGCAGACACAACACCTTCTCATCATTTGACTTCCTGCTTCTATCTGTCTCTCTATCTATCTATTTATCTATTTATCTATTATGTAGTCCTATATTTGCTCGGCCGCGCGAAAATGGCGTACCATCGACATTTAATAGTTATAATATATTAATACATACTACATACACATTATAATGAACTTATAAGCTAATTAAGTGAAATACATAATATTGTAAAGTAACATAATTGTATGAATATTGTATACATATATTATTCATAGTAAATAGTGATTATTCAGTAATACTACATTTTAAATAAGTTGTATACATATTGGAATAAATGCATTAAAGTAAATTATTTAACTGTAATACAGTATGTACTTGGGATATTATAGTGAAATGCATACATCCAAGAATAAAAATAGTTTAAAATTAAGATTATTGTAAGAGTTATTAATATTTCATTCAAAGATAATGGTACTGGTCTGTCATATATGGGTCATTCTTCTTTGTGTTATTATTATTATTTTTTTTATTTATTTTTTTTATATATATAATTAATACTATATACAAAATATATACACTTCATTCAGGGTGGTTAACTGTGATGTTAACTCTCCCCCCACTAAACAATGACTCCAAATTAGCAATTCTTGCATGCATTCTGTGCATTGCCAACAGCAATACTGCAACTACAATGCAGATGATTATAAAGACAGAAGGTGCTTGGCTATACACATAATATGGGTTGAACATACTCAAACTCAAATCTTCCCAGGGCTTCATTGTTTCATTGATCAGCTGCATAGTTTCAAACTTAGGTGAAGTCAGCTTAATACTTGTGCTCATGTTTAAGTTCATATCAGGCAGTGGGTGGAAATGTTTGTGTGTATGGTTGATAATGGCGTAGTGATTGATGGTGGAAAAAGTAGACATGGATGGTGTAAATACGCACAGTAGTCTGGTGCTATGTATAATCCTGAGGCTGATGTATGAGATGGTGGTATATCTGGACAGACTATGTAAACTGATGTGTTATTAGGGAAATAAAAAACTGCAGTGTCCAATGCGTTGATGGTGTACAAGTTTATCTGGAGCAAAAGTGAAGTTGCAATGATGATGAATATTGTTATTGCTGATGATAGCCATTTCACAAGGGACCGTATCAGTAGGCTGAAACGTGAAAATGTACGCAGGACAAAGATGAACAGCATGTAAGGATGTGCGGCACTTTAGCTCAATCGTTGACTCACTTGCGAAAAGTGACAGTGTCTCGTCTCTTGGAGACCATGATGAGTTCGGTGTCTGTGTTGATGTTGATGATGACCAAAGTGTTGTTGTTTCTATAGGGGAAGGGGTGTATTTGGTATACTGTGAACAGGTCTTCCGTGATGAATGGTACATGAACTATCACTGATGTTGGTGTTAGTGTTGCTTCCAAGTACGGGTAATATTGCATAAATTCCCTACTGCGGAACAATGGCTTCAATTTATGTTTATGTATGCCTTGACTAACTATCTGACGTAGCTCATGAACTGGGAGTAAGTCATTTGTGATCTTGCCATCACCAGCATTCGAAATTCCTTGCATAAGTGCCCTGAAATGATCTCTAGTGTTCTCTAGTTGTAGTAGAATCGTGTCAATATGTTCTGTGATGATGGAGAAGTGCTGGAAAAGAGTAACGTTGCCCTCTAAGTCATTTATTTTATCTATACTCTCGAGAGCTACGTTTTCTGCTTGTTTCAGATTTTTCACAATTGTCTTCATTGCCGAGTTCTGTCCTGTGATGAATTTATCCTGGTATGTTAGTACCTGAGCTATCTTATTAAATTTGTTGTTTATTTCTTTAAGGTCATCCTCTGTAGCCAATCCAAAGATGTTCCCAAGAATTGTGCCGCCCAGATCGAACAAACCGCGCTTTTGGCGAGTACGTGTGATGTTGTTCCTGTCGCTCAGCACCTCCGTTCCATAAGATGGGAGATCTTGGATCATGACGAGCATAGTTGACTTCGCCTGTTCTAGTTTCCATTTCGCTAACTTCCACCATTTCATCCACTTCCTTGGTGATATGTGATTGTGAAACATAATTCCCTATCTTGAAGTCCAGAGTTCGCATCGCGTCATAGTCTTTCTACATAAGTAGGTAAGTCATACAAGTAATCTAGACTTATTTCAGTACTCATGACGTCCTTGACGATTGTAGTCGTGGCCGTTGGAGCTATGAGGCATCCTTGTCGTACTATATGCTTAGGGTCTAGGTGCGCATATACTCTTACTATGTATAGGAGAATCCATAGCATAAGTCCCTTCAACGTAACCTACCGAAAAAAAAAAATCTATTAATTTCCTATAAAGCTGTGGTTGATGATAGTGATGATGTGCGTTACGGTTGGCTGTTATTTCATTTATAGAAGGAGTTTAAATCGATATTTAATTCTCGTAAATGATGTACTGTAGATTTCATTGGAATAGTTGCACCTATGTTCGATTGTTTGGTATATGACCTTAATTTCTTTTTGTAATCATTGTTGTGTTCTTGCTTGGTTTCTTGAGGTACGTTCACCTGTTCGGTTGTATCCGAGGCTGAATAATTATGTGATAATTCCCTTGAAACTCGTTTTAAATGGTCAATATGAACTTGTTTTTCCTCGCCACTTGAAAGTGACCTAATTAAAACTTTGTTTGCTTTTATGTTAATTACTCTGTATGGGCCCTCAAATTTAGGGGATAATTTATTGTCTCTCGTATGAATGACTCCGTAAACAATGTCTCCTAAGCTGATAGGTGAATCTTTTGCCTTCTTGTTAAATGCTTCCGTCATTTCTTCCTTGGACACCGTTAATTGTTTTTGCACTCTTTTGTGAATGTCCTGGAATTCACGTAAACGGAGTTTAGAGTAATCATCGTAATTGTATATAGGCATGCTGTCAACTTCTAGGAGCTCATATGGTAATTTTTTATCTGTGCCATATATAATGAAATGTGGTGTGTCACCAATGGATTTATTTATAGACCCATTAATGGAGGCCTCTACTCTGGGAATCCAATCATCCCAGCTTGCATAATTTTCACTGAGAATGTGTCGTAGCACATCTAATACCTTTTTATTTTGTCTCTCTACCAACCCATTCGATGCTGGGTGATAGGCCAAAACGTTAACCTTTTTAATGTTGTATTGTTTACATATTTCTTGTAAGATCTCAGAATTAAATTCTCCTCCATTATCACTTATTAATACCTTTGGGGTAGTAAAGCGACATATTACATTATCTGTTATTGCCTTTGCTACTGTCTCTGCTGTCTTATCTTTAATTGGAGCTAAAATGACATAACGGGAAAAATGATCCGTTGCTACGAATAAGTATAGGTTATTATTGTATGATAATGGCATCTTGAGTAAATCAACAGCGACAACGTCCCATGGTTGATGTGGTACAGGGTAATTACCCATCGGTGCAGGTGTGATTGGGTATCCTTTGTGTTTCGCACATGATTCGCATCTGTCTATATGATTGTTTATATCTCTTCGTAATGAAGGCCAGTAATATAATAGCTGGGCTTGGTTGAATGTCTTATCCTTTCCAGGGTGTCCTGCATGTGGGCTGTCGTGTATCATTCGTAATACTTGGGGTATCATGTCATTAGGTACTACCAACTGGTTAGTATTTCTTTGGCGTTTTGGTTGTTTAGAGTTAATTTTGTATAATGTATTATGGACCATTGTGAATTGTTCAAGTGGGACATGCAGTTTGGGTAATTGTATGTCATCTCCACTTTCTAACTTGTATATTACTTTTGACCATACTGGGTCAAGTCTTTGTGCCTTTGCGATATCCTCGTGGTTTGGGATATTTCCTTTGAGATCTAACGCCGCGACCTGAATTGTGTTCGGGTTCCTAGATAATACGTCAGCTACTATATTCATTTTACCTTGTATATAATGCATTTGTACATTGTAGTTTTCAACTGTACATTTCCATCTTGCTCTCCTCCCAGAAAGGAGTTTTTCTTTAAACATACCCACCAGTGGTTTATGGTCGGTGAATAAGTGGATTTCGTAACCATATACCAAATCTCGAAACTTTTGTAATGCAAAAATCACTGCAAGTGCCTCTAAGTCTGTAGTGCTATAATTTTTCTCCGCACCTCTTGTTTGTCTGCTGGCAAATGCAATTGGTTGATTCTTTCCTCTTTTATCTTCCTGCATCAGTACAGCCCCTAATCCTTTAACTGATGCGTCTGTACAAATAAGAAATGATTTCGTGTAATTCGGATATGCTAAACAAGGTGCATTTGTTAGTTTAAATTTTAGATTGTTAAATGCCCTTTTTTGTTCTTCTTCCCATTGGAATACAGCATCTTTTTTGAGTAGTTGGAATAGAGGGAAGGCTATATGAGAGAACTGTGGTACGAAGGACCTATAGTACCCAGCCAGACCAAAAAATTGTCTAACTTCGTCAGTCGTAGTGGGTTCAGGAAAATCTCTCACTGCCTGTATTTTGTCATCAGTGGTGTGAATACCATCAGAACTTAATTTGTGGCCTAAGAAATTTATTTCCTTAAAGCAAAATTTGCATTTAGAAAGTTTAATTTTTTAATCCAGCATCACTAAGCTTTTGTAAGAGTAAGTCTAATTTCCTGAGATGATCCTTAATATTCTTCGTTGCGATAATAATATCGTCAAGATAAACAAATATTCCTTGTCCTAAAATTCCGGACAATACGTAATTCATAAGACGCTGGAACGTACCGGGGGCTGTCCTCAGTCCCATTGGCATTCTTGTATATTGATAATGGCCTCTGTTTGTTGAAAAGGCAGTGTATTTACGTGACTCCTGAGATACCGGAATCTGATAGTATCCGTTTAGGAGATCGATGGTCGAGAATATATTATTCTCAGGACCAATATTCTGCAGAACATCACTTAGCAATGGCATGGAAATCTGTCTGGGATGGTGTGATTATTTAGTTTACGGTAATCTACTACCGCACGCATTTCTCCATTTCTCTTGGGCAAAAGAAAAGGGGAGCGTTCCACGGAGAAACTGAAGGCTCAATAATTCCAAGCTTTAACATTTCATCAACATACTGATTTGCAAGTGTACGTTGGGAGTGTGGTATGCGATAAGCTGGTACGAAAATTGGTGGTGTTTCTGGGTGCACATTAATCATGTGATTAATCAAGTTAGTACACCCTAATTGTTCTCCGGGCAATGCTACGGTGTCCCTGTGTTTCCAGCAGGGTTAACAAATCATTTTCTTCGTCAAATTCACCTGAGTGAATTAAATTCTCTTTATTCTTTCTCTATCCGTAGATTTGATCTCACTTGTTACTCCACCAATATTTATTTCCTTCACAGGGCGAAACATTTTCAATATTAACTATGCAAGTTCCTTCTTCAACTGAACTTCCCCATTCATGTGATTAATAATGAATATTTGAGTTAGCCTTCGTCGATCGTATGACATAATGCGTTTTCTACTGACAATCCCTTTACTTTACATAATTCTTCTAAGACAAGAACAGTACTATTCCGTAATTTGCTCTTTATGGTAACCTTCATGTATGAATTAGGTGGTATAACCAAATCATTAGTGAGATGGGCTGGAAAAATTGATAAATCAGTACTGTTATCTGGGTCACTAATTCTGGAGGATGGGGTTGCTGGTGTAAGTGGATCTATACACTCATCTGTTTGTGTATGTTTTGTTAAAGCCTTTAATATTACCAATTCTTTTTGGCTCTCTTCTACCAATCGGTGAGGGCTCTGAAAGTATTTCCTCTATGAATTCATTATCAAAGTCTATTCCATTCATTTGTGGGAGTATAGTTATGTTCTCAGTTCTCATGGATCTTAAGCCCAGTAACATATGAGCTTTAATTGCTAAGTTTTCAACGATATAGAACAATGCAGAGAATGGTCTTGTAGTTTCTGTGAAACTGAGATTTAATCTTATCATACCTTTTACTGTAATCTCTTGACCATCTACTGTGTATAATTCTAAATCAGCTTCATCCAGAAAAGTTACTTTCTTTTTATTTTTAAGAATTCTGTTTAGTTCTTCATGTGTTATTAAGTTCACTGGAGAGCCTGTATCTAAAAATAAGGAAACGTTTTGATCTTCACATACAGCTGGTATCAAGATACACTCATTTCCCAACATGCCTCCTATGTGAAGTTTAACCTTGTTCTTCTTTACGTTTGTTCGTTTTTTGTCATGACTTGGTCTTCCCCCGATTTGAACATAGACACAATTTTTTCTACTGTTTTGCAATCACTGGTCCAGTGCCCTTGGTATCTATGATGCCTACAGTAAGGACCAAATCCTTGTGTCTTTTGATTATCCTCTTTTGCCTTGATAAAGCATTCATACCTTGTGTATCCTGGTTTTGCACAGTAATGACACAGAATGGACCTATCCCTTGACTGTGACCTACGAGGTGATTTCCCATAAGAAGTGTTGTTTATGGCGCGAGACCTGCTCGGGCTGCGCGAAAACTTATGAAACTGCCTATAGGAAGGCGTGTGGGAACGAGGTCTAGGCGTCTTTGTTTGTTTGGGCTGCCTCATTTCTGGTCGCGATCGATTTTGTTCTCTGTTTGGGGTCGGTGTTGATGTTTTCACAGCTGATACTGTCTCAGGTACCCTGATTCTACCAGAATGTGCATGTGTGTCGACCACACCTGCTTTACTGCACTGCATCTCTACCTCGTTCATTAAGTCTAGTAAGCACATTCCCGGGGTGTACGCGATTGTTTTGGCGATCTTAAGGGTTCTATCAGGTAATTTATACAAGGCAGCTACATAACCAATGATGTCCACGACGAGGTCTGGGGACATCTTTCCATCATCTGTTATCCACTTAGAATTCTCCAGAGTAGCTAATAGGGTTCTCTTGATTGTGGAGACATCAGCAGTTATTTCACTGAGCACATGGTTTGTAGTGTGCTCCCTTACAAGATCTACAATTTTATGTAATTCTGGAATTATACCTGGCAAGAAGTTCATACCTCCAGAAAATTTCTTCAGAAATTCAGTTTTAAATTCATCATATGTCCTAGCACGATGTAGCTTATCGGAGCGCAATAAATTGCTTGCTGGACATCTTTCCTGGCTTATGCAAGATGAAAAAATAACAATTTTCTCTTGTTCATCTAGTATGTGGCGCTTGATGAACATTTGTTCGCACTGACTGATTAATGAAATGACATCAATGCGATCCTTGTCTGTGCCAGAGAATTTTGGGGCAGTCTTATCCTCGTGATACACAAAAACGTGAGGTGTGGTTTTTAGATCAGCAGTATTTGGTTCTTGATTCATATTTAATGATTGCCCTGTTAATTCAACTTGTACGAGTTTATCGTTATGTGAGGGAATGGTAGAATATGTATGACCGGACCGGTGAACCCTGTTAAGTATATTGGTATACGTATTTAAGGCAGCTGCAAAGTCGATACTCTCTACGTCTGAAGGGGTTTCCCACTCATCATCCGAAACTCCCGTATTTGTTTCCTTATCTATAACGTGTGGTGTGGGTTGTACAATGGGTGGGTTGTCTCTTAATTGTGAGTCTGATGTTGTGGCAATTTGTGTGTCATCTGGTATTAACGTGGGTGGTGGCGAAAATATTCCTGTCATTAAGATATGATGTTATGAAATACGCCTCTTGTTTATTTATGTCCTAGCAAACTAGATGAGTAAATAAGTTGAATATAGCTAATTTTAGCACTGAGAAGAAATGAGCAAGTATAATTTTACCCACTTGATACAGATCGTAGAGGTGTGTCGATACAAAAGTCGATCTCGGAAGAAAATACAGGTTTGATTGAAGATCTCTTGATAATTCTAGTGGTGTGTTGATGGACGATATTACTCAGGAAACTCCATGGCCTGGTATTTGTAGTGGTTAACGGCTGTCCCAGGCAAACCTCAGCATAGAACGTCGAATTTCCAACTTAACTGTGAAAATAAGTGAATATGAGTAGGAGCTATGTGAATAATGAGTAATGAGTAGTGGGTGAGAAGTGCCTGGTGTCAGTCACACGTTGCTTGGCATGGCAGACTCGCGTTGTGATGTCATCTCAGCACATGGTGACGTCGGCTTCCCACACTGGTAGCTGTGGTGAGTGAATGAGTAGCGATGAGTAACTTGAGTGAAGACGAGTGAGTAAGATGAGTTGTGAGTCGTGTCTCACTCTTCGTTTGTTTGTTCCCTTTATTCTATGTGGAAGTTTTCTCGGTCCTTTTCTCTAGTGATTTATTCGTTGTGGGATGAAGACTGCCGCTACTTGTAGGTGCGTGTAGAAGATTATACAGACGACGTAGAGTTGTTAATTGTAGTTGATTGTAGATGGCTGTAGTTGATTGTAGATGGCTGTAGACTTTGTAGAACTGAAGCTAATCTTGTAGTCTCGGTTGCTTTTGTAGAAATTTGCTTTTAATTCAGAGACGATGTCCGCATTTGCTGGTTTGTCGTTAAGCTACTTGCAAGGCGTCGAGTGATCTCTTGACCTCTGCATCAGCGTAATGATCTGGGAGACGGAGGGCAGGATGGAGAGAATACTGTCAGGAGCTGATATTGTTGGTTCTTTTCAATCTTGATATTTTGTAGGAATTTAATGTTGATTCGTAGACGAGGTTCGTATACGTTCGCTGCTACTAAATGTCATAAAGACTTTGTAGTTACTTGTAGAGAAGTATATTTTAGACTTGTGGTCAGAGCGGCTTTTATATCTTGTAGTAGTTTCCCCACCAGATGTCATGTAGTGACAGGGAGGTAAAGAATAGTATGGGACTATTTTTATTTGTCTTGGAAATATTAAACAGGTATAAAAGTATAAGTCCCGGGTAGCTACCTCCCTGTCTCGCTATCTCTCTCTTTCTGTTCTAAGGCTAATCTCCGTCTCGACCTCTCTCTAGGGTCGCTTGTCTCCTTCTAAACTCTCTTTTCTAAAAATCTGGTGTAGTAGGGGTGTGTCACATATGTTCCTCATGGCAACAGATCTTTCTCACGAGAGGACTGCTGACAGCTAACTGCATCATCTCCTTACTGGCCGCTGTCGTCAGCTTTCCTCCGTGTAAGCATGTTTAGCGCTGCTCACTTCTCGCAGACACAACACCTTCTCATCATTTGACTTCCTGCTTCTATCTGTCTCTCTATCTATCTATTTATCTATCTATCTATTATGTAGTCCTATACAGTTATTAGCTTCATAAAAAGGCGTACCATCACATTTGGTGAGTAAGGAGCCGGTACCTTCCTTACTGGACTGCAAGTCACTGCCTAGACTCACAAGATCTGTAGTAGCACCAATGCAATTTATAGCAGAAAAGGGAGTAATAGCAGTTTTAACCTATTCGAGTACTAATTACTAAAACGCTCGTGTAAAGGTATGTGCTTGGTGGTTTATAATAAATGAAAAAAATGATGACACGATCTCTGAGGAGAAATGTTTTATTGCACTGATTGAGTGGTTCAGGGAAGCGATGACCAGACTCGGCTATGGTGGTGACGAATCGTCGGTTTATTTTTAATTTTATTTTTTTCTCCGACAAGGAGAGTATGTTTTCACCCTTGTTTGAATATTTGTTTGATTGTTTGTTTGTCTGTTAGCAGGATTACTAAAGAAATAAGAGATTTGAACCAAATTTGGTGGGTAGATAGCCCATGTCCCAGGGAACAATCGGTTAGCTTTTTGGACCGATCCGAATTATATTAGAGATTCTGGATCCGGAAAGCATTTTCTGCAAAACCTTAATCAATGACGAGAAAACCAATCCCATTATGAAGAGTGGTTTGGAAATTGCGTTGCCCTTGTCGGAGAGATGCACTCCACTGTGTGCCCCTCTAGTTTCTTTGTTTCTGTTTGTTTGTTGGCAGGATGACTCAAAAACTAAAAGAGAGATTCTGACAAAATTTGGTGGGTAGATAGCCCATGTCCCAGGGAACAATCATTTAAATTTGGGGGCCGATTCAGATCATATTACAGATTCTGGATCCGGAAAACGCTTTTGCAAAACCCTAATCAGTGATAAGGAAATCTAACCCATCACGAAGAGTGCTTTTGAAATGACATTGCCCTTCTCGGAGAGATGCGCTTCACTTAGTGCCCCTCTAATTTTACCTTAAAACACCTTAACCCACTGCATCCCGATAATGTACGGGTATGTTGCAATGTTTTGTCACGCTCAGTCCTGATAACGTATCCATATGTTTTGCAATTGCGAGGTCCGTCATTTGCACATTTTTCAAATTTTGCATGTGATTATTGCTATGTACGCATGGGACACTTTCTTTACCTGCCACCAGGCAGGGACACTATCTTACTCCACGTGACCTCCCCCCCCTCCCCGCACGCCATTGTCTCGGCAACTTTCCTATTACCATTGGCCTGGCCAGTAGAGACGTGTCGCACCACAGTACGAAATTCAAGGCGAGAGTGATTCCCCAGTCGATGACGATGTGGAGGACAAAGATTACGTGGCGCCAGAGGAAGAAACGAGCAGAAGTAATGAGGAGGTAATGTCACCAAGGAAGGTGCAGTACGCTGATGTACTGTTCAGTGAGTGAAACAATGGTTATATCGTCTATATTATTGTGTGAAAACCAACATATTCTTGTACTACATATAAATTCGTACCAAATGAACAAACATCTACCTATTCTGAGTGGTTTGCAATTGTTACCGCTACCATAGAAAATGCGACACCTGCAGTATGGTTCCAGAGAACACAGTTCCAGGTGTTTAAAGGGTCACCTGTTTAGACCACTTCTAACCTCAGGCGAGTACTCTTTCTCAGAATTGCCATTGTTTCTCACAAAAAGCGGATGTTTGAGCCAAAAAAAAAAAAAAAAAAAAATCCAAAATTGGTCGGGATTGGGAGGGTCAGTGGTGAAAAATCGGTCGGTATGCGGTGGTTTCATTGCAGATTCATGGTAGTTGAACCCAAGAGCAACATTAATGAAAATTTAACGGTATTCCTGTTACGGTTGTCCGGTATTTTATAATGAAAAGACCTTATTTATCCTCCTGTCATAATAACTTTCCCTTTATGGATTTGAAAGGTCCAACGTTAGCCAGAATGGCATCATCTAAAAGAATGTGCAAGTATATCAAGTTTTCGAGAAAAAGAACGGTGGCTTTTATACCAGCGGCCATTCATATATTATGCAGTGGAATAAGGAAGCGCGAAATTATATATACTCATGGTGATTGATAATACCGTAACAAAAAGCAAGTCATTCATTAATCATTTCATTCTGTTACTGTTTTACGAACCATGATGAATTCCTGCTCACCATGGTACTTACACACCTACAGATGCGACAAGAATATACAAACGTCATTGGTAAACATTATTTGCCACCATGCTGCTTTGTATAACCATACGTTTAGCACTCAACACTTAAGCCCTAAGCACACTCATACATACCTATGGGCGCATGCGATTTTGTGTGTGTGTGTGTGTGTGTGTGTGTGTGTGTGTGTGTGTGTGTGTGTGTGTGTGTGTGTTTCAGGATTCTATACCTGTAAGGAAAGTGCATTAGCACTGGTTGTTGGACCATGAAGTTCTATGTCACCCAAACTTAAAATCAGTGTCCACCACCGTAGTCAAGAATGTTCACAACTTGAACAAACTACTGTGAGTAATGGGTGTTATGCAACGTATTCTGAGTCCCGACTTCTCGGGTTCAGGTACGGTGCCACCTTGGGTTCTTTGTTCTCGACCGGGTCAGTCATAGGCAAGGAAGGAAAGTCCAAACACAACTGGTCAAAGGCACACTTATATATTAACAATAGACAACTACATACACACCCGTGATCAAAACTATGAGACATATAATAACCAGATAATCTCAGAAGGCTAGCCCTTGCAATAAATATCTCCATCTAGTTCAGCGAGTTTGACCTTTACACAGTATTCTACCTTTCCTTACATATGATAATTTCCACAGTGTCATACATATGGTTCATACAATACACCAGGTGCACTTGGTCTCAGATATATAACAGAGACAGTCAAGTATATCTTAATATACCCAAACACGTGACAGAGACAACAGTATATACTCAAATCCTTATATATATATATATATTTGCGTAACATAAATAGCCTCCTATCCTAGTTATATGCATCCACGTGACATAGACGATACCCTAGCTGGCCTTATGCTACGTGTGCGTTACATAGGACAAGAGAATATAGCATTCATGATCTATCACGCACGTGGGGCACGGGGGGGAAGGGGGAGGGTTGGAGTGGGGATATAGACTTCCTTACGAGACAGGAAGTTGGGAGTACACCTCATACATCACTTTCTATCCACTTCATGTGGCCAAAGCAAAAAGAGGGGGGGGTTGTGACACTGACTCTGCCTTTCCTTATGTAACACTGGGGGAGGGGAGATACTCACACTTGGGACGGCCCATGGCCTAGCACCACGCACTCCACGCGTGAGCTTATTGGTGGGGAGTTCACTATTCCACACGGGGAGGTAACACTGTGGGGGGTAGACACTGGGGCGAGGGGGCGAGTCCACTGGGGTAGGGGCTTCCCAGACTCTACGGGACAAACAATCTCAGAGTCTTTTACTCACGGAACAGGCGGAGGGGAGTGCTCGGGTCACGGGCGGCAGGAGGCCCTTTGCCAGGAACCGCAGGCGGAGGCTGGGCATTGGGGGTGGGCCGTCCGGAGTATCCGGAGGTAGGTCGCCTGTGGGGTCGCCACGAGTCCCGTAGGAGTTGGTGGGTGGCGTGATGGGCGGCCCTCTTTCTGTAGAGGCCCTGGATGATGCGGGTCTCTCTGTACTAGGGCCGAAGAGGGCTAGGAGGCGCGCCGCACGGGGCTGGCCCTTAGTCATCATCGGGGTACTGGGGCAGACCTGGGGAGGCCTGGGCCTGGGGTCGGCTGTGGGGAGGGCAGTGCCCTGGCTGAGCTGCCATCTCATCTGACAGGAGCGGCTGTCAGGGAGGAACTGCAGCCACCTGCTCTGGGGGAGGTCCAGTTACTGCAACAGGCATCGGGGGAGGCCCGCTGACTCCGGGGGCTGCAGTCTCTTCTGCGGGAGGAGGCCATCAGGAATGGACCGTGGCCTCCCGTCCTGGTGGAGCCCATCAGCACCTGGGGAGGGCGGGGCTACAAGGACCAGACACCTGGCCTCAGGAACGTTTCGTCCAGACTGGTCTTGGACGAGGTGCCTGTAGGGAAACAAAGCCCACCCTCTCAAGGAGAGAGACGAGGAGAGGGGCCCCTTGCTCTGCCGCAGGAGTGGTGGGTGGAGCTAGAGATGTTTCCCTCTGTAGGAACTTGAGGACTAGCGGAGGGAGGGC
Organism: Coenobita brevimanus; assembly: GCF_032717465.1. Lineage (NCBI taxonomy): Eukaryota > Metazoa > Arthropoda > Malacostraca > Decapoda > Coenobitidae > Coenobita > Coenobita brevimanus. The sequence continues at coordinate 21,922,820 of NC_137048.1, forward strand.
GGCCAAGGGCCAGTCCTCCTACTTGGCGGGCCCATGAGGCCCCGCCGAAACTCTGGTTTGGGGTGTGTGGGGGAGGTCTGGGGGATGTTCCCTCCATCAGGCAGCCCAGTTGGGCACTGCCTGCGCTCCTATGGAAGACAGGAGTGCGGGAGTCAGGGGAGACTCTCCCGGACACCGCCGACCCTGGCGGCTGAGAGTGGGTGCCTGTCGTGCTCTCCTGGCCACAGCCACGGATTCGGTGGAGTCTGCGCTTTGGCCAAAGGGCCTGGGACTCCTGACTCAGTGATGTCAGGAGGAAGAGGTCGGACGTACTCTCTCAGCTTGCACCACAGCTCTGATGGAGCGTGCCCTCCTTCTGCTGGGGTAGGGATTCCTGTCCCTGCAACGTCGGGAGGAAGAGGTCGGACATACTCTCTTGGCTTGCAACACAGCTTCGATGGAGCATGCCCTCCTTCCGTTGGGGTAGGGGGATAGCAACCCCTGAGGCTCCTCCTGAGTCCTCTGTTAAACAGGACTCCGATCCAGGGGACTCAGCGTCCAAGGGTTTGCTTGGGTCTTTGCCACTGCAAGTCCCACCCCGATTCTGGCGAGCACTCCCTCTGCTGATGAGTAGTGTACTTTTCCTGCACACTGCCGGGTGGTCTGGCTGCAGGGAAGAGGGGCATTGGGTCACGGGAGAGATATGTCGCTTTTGCCTGGACGGTGAGCCAGGTAAGCCAGCCTCTCCGTCATCCCCTTGTGGGGTGGGTATCACCCCCTCATACTCTCCTCCTGGGATGGTAGTGTCGGGTTCACCCCGCTGCGTGGGTATTTCAATGGGGATGAAAAGTTGGTCCTCAGTGACTGGATTATCATTTTGTTGCATCTTTATAAACCACCAAACAACACTTATAATTTCTTCTTGGTTGGATTAAAGCAGCAATGACACCATTTCCTGTTGCAAAATACGTCATTGCTATATAACATGTAGGGAGTCGTCTACACGGTGACTCGCAGTCCAGTAAGGGCAGGGGTGGGTTTCACATTCAGGTGATCTACCTTTTTATGGAACGAAATGCAGATTATTGCATGCTAATACAAAGGCCAGGCCAAGATAACTTGGCCCAGATTTGATACAGGAAGGCTGGAGTAGACTCAGAGGTTTGAAGTGACTTACTGGTGAGGATGTGTTGGGCAGTAGCAAAGTGTAAGGAAGATATTGGTACTGTTCTGCAAAATCACTACAGAATTCTAGTTTCTATATTTAAGTGATCGACATCCGGCTCCCAGTGGCTCAGCTTATCTAAGATCAGGTTGGTGACTGAAAATTATTTTTCGGCATGTTAAGCTAAATGCAAGGTTGCACCTCAAGCATTTAAATAGGCCACACCAATTATATTATATTATACTACTGTATATTACATAGTAAACTCTTGTATCCGTTGCCACAAAACCCAGCATGCATCATTATCCGTCACAGCAAATGGGGGCCAATTTTTTTGAAATCCTACTGTTTGCATGAAATCTACAAGGCCTGAAATTTGATTGCCTCGAGAAAAGACATAGCAACGTAGCACCTCCAGCATCCCGTCAAACAAAATAAGGTATTATGGTAGGTTTATGTTAGGTTTGCCCTCAATTGATTTGATATAGGTTGATTTAATGCAAAAAATATATATATATTTTTTTTTGATTGGCCAAACTGTTCCATGATTCTACTCCCGAGCGAAGGTGCGACCTTGCCGAGTTTTTCTCGACGCACACGACCTGCCATTGAAGGAAAAACACATATCGCGCCACCCAAACTTTGATAAGTCTCGTCACCCAAATTTGGCAATTCTCTAATTTACCGGCATGCCCCTGTCTTTACTTTTCTTCTTATATTCAGAATTAATTATTTAAATCCCTTCTCTTAACATTTCACACTTTTATTTCCTCGTGTACCATCGATTAAAAAAAAAGTATCGGCACCCTGAGGTCGGATAAGATGTGTGAAATATTTCGTGTCTGGTTCAATTAGTAGTGTTGGCATGCCTGTTTATTTCACGAAAAAGGTTGATTTACCATGTAGTACAATGTTACTCCGACTAATCCAGCTATATATATGAAAATAAAAGATAAACAACACAAATGAGGGATACAAAGCGACATAACCGTGTCATTTCCCGTAAATCATAGTCCATGTATCATAATGTCCCACACTGAAAGAGTGCCGATACTTTTTTTTATCGATGGTACCTCTTTCCAGTATGAATACATCGTGTCCGTCACCTCCTCCCTCTCCCAGGGCCGCCGCAGCGCACTCTCTCCATTACAGTAACCCAGCTTGATAGCTGTTCTCAGATGGGATTCGTCGCATGTTCTGTCATCCCTGTCCTTCATGCCGTGCTTGCCTCCTGCCTTCTGTTGGCATGTGTGATGTGTCTCAATGGCACCTCCAGCTTCCAAGCGCACCTGGAATGTCCTGTTTGTTTAAAAGATGTAGGGAGATTATCAGACGACTGGACGAGGGATGGAACATGAATCCGACAGAGGCAGAGGTGTAAGTTAAATCAGTGCTGCATCGCTTCCTATGCCACATGGGATTTACACCACTAACTTCACGGGATTTACTGTATCAAGAAACTCTCCTGCAGTTTTTGGTGAGTTTATTCCCTCTAACATCTGTTGTATTTGTCATGCATGCCTCATAGGTCTTTCTCCTCACGCTTGGTTAGGGCTCCTGTCCTCTGTCTGCCTTGCTGACCTGCCTCGCTCTGCCTCACTGCTTCCTGGTGTCACGTGTACAGTGCGTGTATAGTGTTATTGTTAATCACTGGCTTAAAATCGTGTGATTTTGATTAAAAAAAAAAAAAGGGGGAATATTGTTTGTAAAGCTAACTGAAGGAAAAAATATACAAAGTTCTTCACGTTTTACAGGACCTGAGTTGTACATGGGAAAAAAGATATTAATCCTCCAGATTGAAGTCAGCCACGCAGCACTTATATTAACGTTCTCCTTGTAATGAACTTGAATACTGAGGTAGAAGTAACAGTTTCATAAAGTTACATTTTAAATATTTGTTCTCTACTGAGCAAATGAATTTGCATTTATATTCTACTGTACCGGCACCAAAACAGTGATAAATGTGTACGTAGCATAAAAGTTTTGTTATTGGGAAAAACATCAACATATGGCAACGTTTACTCATCTGAGTGGCGCCGTGCCTGACGCCAGCTGGATCTATGGCTGGGGTTACATGAGTGTTTTGTCATAGCAGTATGAATTACAAAAAATAGTATAAGAATGCAGAATACTCTGCTGTTTGGGGATGAAAATGAAATATGGAGGACAGTGCTCCTTAGGAAAAAAATGCTGGATGCAAACAACCGCTGGCTGACTTGCCCATCTCGCATCCACACTTGTACTCGGCCACCCAGTACACTGCTCCACTGACTGCTAAACACATCCGCGCAACATCCCTGATGTCATGACTTCGATTAAATATGTTAATGTGTGTGTGTAATTCACCGGGTCGGTCAGGATCACATGATGGTCGTGATCGTCAGCTTTTACCCTCCCGGAAGGGAGCTGAGAGCTCATATAGTCCGATCTAAGGGCAAGGCTGTGACCTTCACACACACACACACACACACCACACACACACACCCGTCCCCTTGCTCAAGGGGGACAGTAACCACCCACTTCGTCAGTGAAACTTTTCGCAACCTGAGCGAGGCGCGAACTCCCGTCCACCAGTTGGCAAGCGAGTACGTTACCACTGCACCAGCGAGCGGTGTGTGTGTGTGTGTGTGTGTGTGTGTGTGTGTGTGTGTGTGTGTGTGTGTGTGTGTGTGTGTGTGTGTGTGTGTGTGTGTGTGTGTGTGTGTGTGTGTGTGTGTGTGTGTGTGTGTTTTATGCGCATCCGAGGAAAGTTCCGAGTTATACACCCGCTCACAACTTCGAAATAGTAAATGAGACAAATGGTAGCGAAGCGGTGGCCAACATTCACTTAAACTGTGTGAGAAGGATGGGAATGGAAGAGGGAGAAGTAGGAACTATCAGCTTCCTCTGCCTTCCTCCTCCCTTAACCTCTTCCCTCCCACACTGTAGTACCAGACATTTGAGTGTCTGGCCACTGCTTCGTTAGTGGCTGTCTCACGTATAAAGATCCAAACTGGCAGGCAAGTGTATAAGGCGGAACTTTCCTCGAGTGTTTCGGTGGCACTGCGATGCTAGACTTGCTGACTCC